>NC_141147.1:136652737-136803809 GCF_053477565.2 Lygodium microphyllum
TTATGTCATCACCTTCCTTGCCTTTCCCTCGAGGTTTGATGAGGTCACCCTTGCTAAAGGTGGTGACTATCCTCACACCTGGTAGTGTCAGGTGTATCCTTTGTGCTACATAATCAGCCTCACACTTGGTCACCCTTTTGAAGGGTCTTCCTAGGAGGATTTCTTTCATGCAGCTAGCACTATTTGGAGGAACATGAAATAGGATAGGCAAGCTTTCCGTTTCAATTATCGCAAGGATTTTGCACTTCCCTACGAGTGCTTGTGGGTGTCCCCCATAAGGGCTAAGAGTTGCACTAGTCGGTGTGAGCTCTGGTTGGCCTAGTAGGGTCCATGATTCATAGGTCAAGATATTAAAATTTGATCCTTCATCAATTAGAGCATCGATAGTATGCTCTCTTTTCACGGTGAGCTTGACCCTAAGATAAGCAGGTGGTACTATGTCTTCGTCTTCTGGGTCTTGGCTTGTAAATTTAAGCCTTCTGATAAATACCCTTGAGTTCTCAACTGCACGACCAGATGTGGATTCTCCACTGGTGCCTTGGATCGTCAGTGTAGTGCTATTCAAGGAGCATCTATCGTCAGGACTGTCATATCTAGTCATTCTCGCTATTGTAGCTTAATGTTGTTGCTTTCCGCTTTGACTAGATGCAGTCCAAATGCAACACGTATGTCTTTTTGCAGTGTGGCCTTTTTGCCCTTATTGGCTAGATGGGCTCATTGAGGTTCTAGGGTCTTTGTTTGTCTCTATTCGGGCAGGGGCTTTTGGTCGCTCTTTTGCAAGGGAGAATCCATGCTCGTGTAGAGCCATTACTATACTAGGGTCCAATTTGGAGGACTTGTCACGGTACGCGTTTTCCCTCCAACCTACCTAGGGGAGGTCCGAAGGGGGGGGGGGGGAGCAGCCCCCCCAGCCCGCAGGGCCGTTACGGTAAACACCATGCGCAATTTGGAGGACCGTTTATAGCCAAATTTTGAACTACTTGCTCTAAGTTTTAGCCCAGTGTGATCGAACTATGATATGGTTTCGGCTCTATATGGTCTTTCGGTCAATTTCATTGTCTTCAGGTTAAAATGTAAGAAAATCTAAATTCGGCCCAACAAGTCCGAATTACAGGGACCGAATGCCCGATTCGGACCATCCGAGGGCCGAGTAGAAAGGGCCGAATGTGACTGGTTTGAATGTCAAATTCGGCTAGTCTGAATCTAGATGTTCGAGGGCCGAGTCGACCGGGCCGAATGGGTCGCTCGAACAGGCGGAATGAGTTTTCGAGCCGGTCGGCCGGGTCGAGTGGGTCGCTCGGACAGGTCGAGTCAAGTGGTCCAAGTGGTAGTGGGCCAAGGGCCGATTCTGGGACTCGGCCCAGAATCGCCGTCACTCGGACATGCCAAGCGCAGAGCATTTTTTGCCGGCACGATGATAAATCGCCCGAATCACACGATTCAGGTCACGGCCTATCATACATATCTCCAGATCAAAGCTATGGATAGAGGGGAAGAGTTGTATATACCTGGAATAGCCAATTAACTCCAAAATGTAAATCGGCAAGCAAATCAAACTCTCTTTCCCTGTTTTGACAATAGAAATCCTGATGCTGATTTTTTTTATTTTTCTCTATTTTCTCCTACTCTAATATATCCAAATCACAAAGTAAATACCTACACTACTCCATCTCACAACATAAACCTCGAACAAAACAAAAAACCTACTTGCCAAGGAGATCAAATACCATCTTCAATCCCCTCACTTCCTACCTATCTCAAGCACCGGTTTGGGGAAACCCTTACCTTGATGCTCAATTCAAAGCGCGCAAGCGCTCAAGGCTTGAATCCGTTGGTCCCGGCAACGGAACCAAAATGTGGGAGCTTTCGCTCAACCGCCAAGACCCATGGACCGCTTATTGTTTCAAGCATTCCAAGCCGAGCAATAATGGCTACCTCTCACATAGCCGACGCGCCATCCATATCTACGGGTGTAGTGAGCTTACCTCCATGCCGTTCGAGTTACCTCCTCTCCCGCGCACTCCGGTAGCTCCACGATCCAAGTGCAAGCTTCAAGCAAGCTCCATCCTCAAGCTCCACACTCCAAGCTCCATTGCCGCGAGCAAGACAAGGGAAGAGAAGAGAAGAGAAGAAGAGAGGAGAAGATGGAGAGCTTCTTCTCCTCGGTCCCTCACCCTCACACACTCACTCCCTTACACTCTCACACTCCCTCTCTCAAGCACAAGCTCAAGCAAGCAAGAACAAGAAGAAGAAGAAGAGGAGGAGAGCTACTTTTAGCCACACACAAGAATAAGCTTCTCATTCACCTTTTAACTTTATATACAAAACCCTAAATCCCTTTTGGGCGGTCATCCCCTTTTTCTCTTTTTTACATGGTCGACCGTAGCCTAGGCCATTTTTCCCATTGTCCTTCTATCTTCCTAGATTCCTTTCCACCGCCTGTCTACATTTTAAAATTGCACGGGTGAATCTCAACAAGAGACTGTCAATGAGTGTGATTGCTGAATCTCAACAAGCAGCTCCATACAAAGAGACTGTCAATGAGTGTGATTGCTGAATCTCAACAAGACCGTGCTCAAAGCCATACTAGGTCGTAGACAAGCCAAGGGGGTAGCCATACCTGTAAGATTATTTTGTTTTGTTTTGTTTGTACACCCCATAGTGATTTCTTTTACATATGTGCACCAGAAAAATGGAAAGCCTAAATTTGCACTGTGCACAATAGAGCACCCAGCAGCACTGAGTGTACATAAGTTGAGGACTGTTTTCAATAAGAAGGAACACACTCAGAGATAATAACTTGAAGAAACCCACTAGTAGGAGGAGACCCTGAAACATAGTCGGGTATCTCTGACGGCAGGGGGACTGAAAGGATAGCAACATTGAGGGAAAAGCGCTACTAAGGCTAATCGGATTGATTGACAACCTTGTGGAGTAGGAAGAAGCAAGAATAATGTCAGGAGAAAACGTACACTAGGAAGACGATCAGTTGGATGTGGGTGAATTCCTAATCGCGGTCCAAGACATGGTCAGTGTATACAACCTGTTGACTAAACCAGTAATCCATGGTAGACCAGTAGAGGAGATAGTGGCAAGCCTAGAGGAAGAAAGAAAAGCAGTTAGGAAAGTGTTGCAGGGTATAGCGACCTACAATCGTGAGCAGAGAGCTAAGAAGCTATAGTAGGACGTAGATGTGCATGAATTTCGATGCATGCTAGCCTCAGCCAGTAAAAGCAAGGTGGGAATAAACACAGAGAGAGAGAGAGCGTGTGTGCTAGATTCAAACCTCACACTGAGCAAGCTTGTGACCAAGCGGCTCATGGACAACACGGCCATCGCGAACAAAGTGCAGCAGCACTAGCAACCTCTCTACTTTTAAGCCTAGGAATTACTCAAGGGGCAAAAATCCAATAAAAAATCCTTGCAGTAGCTAAGCAGGTGGACAAGTACCAGCTTACTAGCAACCCGTACGACCTCATAGAGCAATTCGAGCAAGTTTGCGAGGCCAACAGTCTCACGGACCTTGCATAATGCTCCCAGGCATTTGGGTTCTGCTTAGGCAATAAAGGTAGGATGTGGTACACTAGCTTAGACGTGGTGGAGCGAGTAAATTTTGCCCGACTAAAAGATCTCTTCATTAAGAGATTCTCGAAAGCGGGGTACTTTGACAACCTCAAAGTCCAACTGATGAACATCAGTCAAAAGGATGAGGACATAAGAGATTGCATCACTCATGTGCACAACCTCTTCAAGAGAATCCCTATGAATGAGTGACCCAATGAAAGAGTGGTCTCCACCGTGTTCATAAACAGAATCTACAGCGAGGAGTTGTATAAGGCTTTAGCGAGTAACTCTAGCTTGCATCGAGATGTGTTAGCTAGGGCCTTTGACGAAGCAATTAGGGTGGATGACCGGCTGAGAGAGAGAAGCTCTCGAAGTTCGAACTGTGGCAACTCTAGTCAAAGGACCTCAGAGAGGACCACAACCTCTAGCGAGGGATCAACCCCTAGTATGCAGGACAGGGGGAAGAGTGTAGTTCAAGCCTAAGAGCTAGCTGAGATGAGGATGGAGCTAGCCCAACTGTAGGGATTGGTGAGGAGACTAGCGTGATTGCACGTCCAATGTGTCTGTTGCAGTAGTAGCCACCTCCCAGCTGAGTGCCAGGATCCTAGATCTAGGTCTTGCATGAACTTGGAAGATCCGGCCATGATGCCATGCATTGTAGGTTGCCTAGGAGATCCCCCTATGACCAGTAGTACACCCCACCATGCCTAGGGAACAAGCTGCCAAATTTCTTTAGAAGAGGAACCCACCTAGCACTTCCAGCACCACATGACACAAAACCCATCATCCCTAGTATGGAGATAAACTCGACGGGCATACCTAGGCCACCAAGACCCTACGTGACCCATCCAACAAGTGATGCTCTAGTCCATTACATGGAGGAGCCTAACAAAGACAAAGCCTACATAAAAACTTATGTCTCATATGACGAAGAGGGAAATCTAGTCCTGATGGACTATCAATCAGTACCGATGATGGCATTAGGTAGAGGTAGGAAAAGAGGATTCGTAGGGCCAACCCAAGATCCAATCTCCTGTTGGACTTGGGTCACCCGAGCCATATCTCATCATGATGTCCAGAGAGAGAATAGGTGAATAAGGAAAAATTCAACCTCAGATGTGTCAAGTGTGGCATCACTCATCTCTTTGCTAATTGCCCTAGATGGAAGCCATCCCCTAGCTCAGCAATTGTACCATTAGTGGCCTTGGGGCTGTTCGGAGTCGAGACATTTGATAGGGAGGACACACCCATCCCGCCGCATGTAATGACTAGCGCACAGACGAAGCAGGCAGGCATATCATTTCCAAGGCCCAACAATTTAGATGTAGCCTCAATAGAAAAGAAGAGCCAAAGGAGAAGAAAGAAAAAGACTGACGCAAAGGTCACACTTAAGACTGAGGATGTGACAACGCTAGTGACTAGCAAGAAGTTCACAAATGCAGAGGTAGAAACTACCACTCCAAAGAAGATAGAGAAAGGGAGTGCCAAGGTAGGGGAGTATCCCCACCCTAGGCACCAACTCAACCCAATAGCCAAGGTCAAAGAGTGGATAAAAGAAGCCCATGAGCACCTCAAGGATGCTAAGCCCATCTTAGAGAACGAGATTGAGAATCTCTCTAGTGTAAGCACACAGGTCTCACCTGCAGGACCAATGTTGAGAGACGCACCCATGCCACATGCAGTGCCATCTAGGCCAAGTCTAGATGCCACGGGGGTCAACCAGTCACTCAAAACCAGTGGGCAAGGATCACAAACCTAGCAGAGAGACAAACAACTAGTAACCTCCTCACAACCTTGGTGACCATCCCAGTGACCCTGAGTTTAGGAGACCTACTTAGACCACCCCAAGGTATGGCAAGAATTGAAACACTATGGATAGAAGAACCAATGGAGCATGCTATCACTGACTTGTAAGATCATGATACAGTCACATAAATACCCAGCTTGACACTACACTTAGTGTGCTGAAGTCATTACACGTTAATGCCTTCTAGGAAGGCACTGAGACACACACAGCTTTACATATTCTAGCCCTAGGAGATGCCACATTGAAAGGAATTGTAGATACTAGGGCAGGAGTGAGTGTGTTGAGCCATACTATGCTCCAGGCCTGGGGAAACCTACCCATCGAAACTGCTAGGTTCAACGTCATTCTAGCTAATGGAATGAAATTAAGGCCATTCAGAGTCTTAAAAATTTGGCCAGTAAAGATTGCGGGTGTCCAGTTCTATGTGAACTTGATTTTCATGAAGGAGTGGACTACAGCATTCTACTAGGACAACCCTGGATGAGGAATGCTCCAATCATTGAAGACTGGGGCAATGGTCTAATGCTCCTAGGGAGCCAAACGAAAGCGATAAAGGTTGAGATGGACACTTGGAAGGCAACCCCCTATCGACCCGGATGCCGTCTCTGCCATGTTTAGGAGTGACACACCAATAAGGAAGTCTCACAGACCCCTGACCAAATACATTCCTTGCCTTGACGATGAGCGAGATTGGATGCATGTACTAGCAACCATAGATCTCCCATTCTCAGACAAGGAGGAGACGTACAAACAGGTTGCAAAAACCGCAAGTGTCTCAAGGAGGGAACCCATAGTGACCCTCTGTACGATGGCTAGGAGCTCAAGTAGCCGACTAGACCTATCCCTTTCCATGTTCCTAGTAGCAACAAGCTAGAACTGCACAAGACCCTCAATTATATGGCGGGCAAGTTGACTAGCAATCCTGCTGCTAATCTCAAGCCCCTCGGAGACCTCCTGAATGCTCCTAAGTGGAGATGGACTAAGGTGCATAACCTGAACTTAATGTACAATCAGGCCTTAGTTACCAACGAAGGACATGCCAAAGACAAGAGTGTGGGGGATAACGAGCAAAGAGGAGAAGCCAATTATGATGATGAGTATAAGGACTGCTACTCCAATAGTGAGGAGACCAGAGAGGAGGTAGACACTGTAGAATCCGACACTGAAGGTGAGGGTATAGGCTTCTTTAATGGAAGTTGCATAAAGAAGTACTATCCTTCCACACACCCACTGCATGAGTCCCCCTATGCTAGAAGCCCATGTCGATGTCCGTGTAGCCACCATCATTGAACTAGAGGACAAGGATGAAGAGGTAGTAGCACCAGCATACCTACGCATCACAGACACCACTCGGCACACGAATGATTTTGATGTCTTGATTGACGAGGGAGCTGACTTCAATGTCTTGACCTACACTCATTGGACCCTCATTGGTCAGCCACAGTTACAGCCCCAATGCTAAACTCAGCCCATTATTCCGGGACAAGTCATATGCACTTCTAGGGAAGTGCAAGATCACAATCTCTATCAAGTCTGAGAGCCTACTAGTCATCTTCTATGTATTTCCAAATACGAAGGATGCAAGTCAAGAAATGCTATTAGGATGCACTTTCAAGAAGCAAACACATTGCAATGTGGACTACGATCTGCAGGCAGATTCACCTTTCTATTGGCAACGTTCGAATTGTGACAGTTTCTAGGAACGGTAGCAAGGCTCCACCAAAGTCTGCTATGCCACTAATAGAGTCACCTAGGACCAAGCCTAAGGAGGGGGGTCGTGAGTTATCACAACCCATCCAGACCACAAAATTTCCGCCAAATAAGGCCATTCCCAAGGCCGTAGAGCCCACACTTAAATGGGTGCCAAGGCACCAAAAATGGCCTATGTACAGCAAGCAAACACGGCCCCATAGGGCCAACAGCTATCATTTGAAACCTAAGAAATTGATCCGACACTATCGGCATAGATGCACAATCAAGCCGCAATGGATTCCCAAAGATCTGTTGCGAGCCCAAGGATACTACCAAGGCAACATCTGGATATAGGTGCCCAAGACAAGAGATCCTAGAAGCATAGTCCACCCATGACCATCAACTACCACCCCATCTCTAGGAAGCCCCACTACTTTTAAGGCAAGAAACACCCAGGAAACCCGAGCTACAAAGCCCACAGATCTCGGTGACGGTTGCGGTAAAAAAACCCAACCAATATATCGACCAAAATAGCAGCTCGATATCCTGAAATCATGTAAGTCTAGAGATCTTGGCACCCCAATGGCTGCACAAGAGGGAAGCAATGCACTATCCATGCCATTGGAGCCACCCTCAGTACCCCAAAGCAGTGCTGGATACACAAATCGGACTACGGAGTTATCCTTAGATCCAGCATTGCCTAGTCTACCACCCCTCGAACCATTACTGTCTAGCTCAATTCCACCCTAACCACCAACAGGTCTTAGGCCTTCCTACAAGTGACATTCATTTCTATCAATCACCAAATACCTTGTTGAGAATACGAAAGATGACTTGGTGACTTGCATCAAGCTCTAGGATAACGCCTTTACTACGTTCGCTAGGAGCTACAAAATACTTGACCTTAGCTTGCTTGATGAACCCCTTGCCTCTGAGGTTCGTTCCTTATCCTACACTTGGGAAGAATACGAGTTTATAACCATAACATCCCCCAAAATCTCAAAGGAGTTGATCGATAATGGTGAAATCTCAAAAAGAGCACACATTCATTAGACGATTAATAACATCCTACCGCAAGCCCCAAAGGGCTACATCAACCGTTGAGATTTAGGAACTTACTCACCTCGCTAACTCTAACTCCTCATTCCTACAAAAATGGGGTAACCTACATCTCCAATGGGAGAAGTGGGGTTGCCAAATAATGACTAATGTTGAGCAGCGACACGTCATCAAGACAACTGAGTATGATCCATCGACTTAAGTAGCACCAACCTTGTTTAGGATCTTGGCCACCACACTCACTCCAAACACCTAGACGACCAGGTCTTGGCCCATCCTTATATTGATTGTATCCTTACGAAAGAAGAGCTACACATGGCTAGCCACATCAACTTAGGTGACTTTCTAACTGGTGTCCTAACTTATATTACCCAAGTATGCCTTAGCCCTTGTAATCTCAATCATCATGCCTAAATGGAATACAAACTCAATTTCTATAAGTGGTTGATGTCCAAGTAAATAGCACCCTATGGTTCTCAAATGTCTTGCCTCTCCCATGTCCAATCCTAGGAGGATTCTTCTCATTCCCAAGGGGGGAGGGGGTAAACATGAAGAAAGGTGAAATCAAGAAAAAGTGTCATAAGATCTTGAAAATGAATAGAACTGCTCAAAGGGAAATCCTTTTTGTTGCTTAAAGCATGTTCTTCTTGCCATAAAAGCATGATCAATTTTTTTTTATTTTCTAGCAAGAAAATGTCTCAGAAATACTAATGGTGAACCATGATATGTGATAAGAACCTAAAATGGCAAAGCAAGATAAAGGCAACAAGCTTTTGTTCACGGAGAAAGAGCAAGCTAAGTATGGCTTGATAATAGAAATGAGGGGCTATAGCTAGTTCACATTCAAGCATGTCGTGAACCTAGAGGACATCATCATGGAAGAGCCACCCATAAAATGACTTGTGGACTAGTGCAACTTGTAGAAGTACGTAGAAAAGGTTGGGCAGGCAATCAATTACGAAAAATGCATAGAGTTTCTGAGGAGCTTCAATGCCGAAAGGAACTGTGGCATGGTGACAATTAGGAAAGGGGAAGAAGCCCACCGAATAGAGGTGGAATTGAGCCTTGAGGTGGTGGAGAAGGCTCCTTAACTAGCAAGACCAAGCGATGCCCAAAAAGGGATGTGTATAGCATGCTAGGGATGAACAAGGTTTTTGTATGCACAGTGGATGGGGTAAGTTTAACAGATATTCCAAATCCTAAGATCAAGCTACTGCAAGCAAAGATGGTCCATACTCTATTCTCCAGTCAAAGGCACAATGCCCTTATGAACAGAATCGGGGTGCTGTTGTTGGAGAACATCGCAATAGGAGGATCCCCAGACGAAATAGATTGGAACGCCTTCGTGCGCAAAACTATTGAAAGCTCAGCGAAAGCTTTGACAACTAGTAGAATGGTAGTAGGAGGAGAATCCCCGACCTCCATAGTAAGAATACTTCAAAAGAAGTCCTTCTTTAAGGCATCCACCATCAGGTTCGGTGGGATCCTAACAGCCATCGTCTAGGAGGCCTTAAAGGACACATAGGAAGGTGGAGAGGGAGTAGGGGAAACCCCTCACCGACTACCTCACCATGAACAAGTGCAGTCAAGCGAAAGAACTATAAGTGATAAGGAAGAGCAGGAGATGCAATCTGGCCAAGGAGAGCCGAAGGCACAGATGAAGGGAACCCCTTCAAAGCTAAAGAAGGAGACAAAAGAAATGATGACAAGGGAAGAATGGGCCGAGTTGAGGAAGGCCCAAAAAGAGTCCAAGAGGGCCAAAGATGAGAGAAAGAGAAGAGCCGAGAGAGAGGTAGAAGAGCTAAAAAGAAAGGAAGATAAAGACATGGCGGAGGCCATGCATTGGTCTGTAAAGGAGGCCTACGGTTCTAGAGGAATGGCCACCTTGAGCCCATGGCAGGAAGGTGAACCTAGCGGCAGCGTGAAGTAGCCCCAATCATCACGGGAAAGGACAAGGCCCCGTTGCACCCCCTCCCTTCGACTCTCACACCTCAAACTGCCACCACCACCTCCACCACATAGGAACAAGTATCTGCCATGGACACCACTCAGCTCATGTCCATGATGTAGTTTCTGGTCACAAAAGTACAAGAGATGGCGCCAGGGATACGAGCCAAAAGGTTGTCTGCAGCGGAAGTCAAGTCCAAGCATGACCCAAAGCAGCAAAAGCTAAAAGCATCCACCACAGCACTGCCAACGATGCCCCCGACCGGGGACTATGATGCCTATGTGGTAGAACTCCTAGCCCAACTAGAGAGGGCCAAGTAAGAGAAAAAGGCCGATGTTGTGGAGCTGGAGGCCGAAAGAGAGGTTGCGGCAACCCTACGACTAGAGATGACACGACAAGCCTCTAAGCATTAGAAAGAGTTTCGGAGCTTGAAAGAGCAACTTAGTGCCCAAGAAAAGAAGGCAAGAAAATGAAGATTGCCTAAGGCAAAGACTAGAGGATGAATCCCAAGACTTGGTAGCGGAGTAGGGGGGCCACAATGGCTCATCCAATAATATGCTGAGCTCCAGCAACAAATGGCATGGGTGGAAGCTATGCATGCAAAACTACAAGGAAGCCCGCAAGAAGAAGAACATGCACTAAAAGAACAATGCCAAGAACAGGAGGATACCCTAGTATTCTAGCTATGGATGGCAATGGAAGAGCAAGGAAGGCTGGAGAGAGAAATAGAAGCTGTGTCAGAAATGAGGGCCGAGGCCATCGACAAAGCCACAAGAAGCTACAAGACGACCTGAAGAATGCTCGGGAGGAGGTGGAGGCACTAATGGCCATGGTCATGACCGAAACAAAGCTACACTGGGCAGAGCTTGAAAGTTGTGAACAAACTATTGAAGATCTATCAGAACGGATCGCAGAAGCCTACCAACATTACTCTGTAGCTAAGCAAGGTAGGAGGATAGCCGAGGAGCAGCTGAACCGTCGAGATAAGGAGAAGACCAAGATGATGGAAATCTAGAGCGAGCAACAACAAGTGCTAATGATGTTGTCTCAGGAGATGGAGAAGGGTAAGGAAGACATGGAAGAAAAGACATAGCAATGGGAGGAATGCAACCTTGAAAGAGTGCAGGGACTGACAGAGCGCATGGCAGTATTAGAATGTGAGAGAGCACTTGCAAGATCTAGAGTTGAGGCCCTCCAAAGCATGCTCCAACACGCAAAGGTAAGCCTTTTTTAGCACTATACTTCATGTCACACAAGTTGAAGGCGAGGACTCGGTGGAGAGAATGAGGAGGAAGTTGGAACAACTAACAACCAGAGCTTTAAGATATGGCCTACAAGAGCACACACTTCCAACCATCACGGGCATAACCAAGGAGCAGCAATGTAGCCACTTGCGACAAGCGGGTATCTCCACTAATGAGCTCAGGGAACTTGGATTCGAGGAACAAGAGCAGTCCCACCCACCCCCAATCCAACTTCCTATGGAACAAGACACTGAGGAAAGGCATGACCTCGAGCAAGCATTTGAAGAAGAACCACAAATCCAGGAGGCCAATCCACCCTCACCTAATCTACCCCCAGAAGAGCCGAAGGATACCCAGGTTTCTGAGCGTGTTATTGCTACAAGAAGAAGAAGACAGGAACTTGTGGAGCAAGCCTAGCAAAGGGCGCAAGCACGACCACAACATCTTCCTGAGAGATGAGCCCATGCCGCCATGCGAGGATCACTACCGACTATCTGGCAACAACAAGAGCTCCAATCCCGACCCTTCAAGTTCTCCTTCCTCTTCCCATGGGCCTTAAACCGATTCTTACCCCTCGAAGTAGTGGAAGAAATCATTCGTTTGGGCAATACCCTAGTGAATCGATGGGACGAGGAGCAAAGCATCATCATCACCCAATGGAGGCAAGAGCCCACAGACTACTGGCAGGACAAGGTCTATCAGGTTCCCAAAATCGTCCAAGGCTAGAGGCACAACCAAAGTAGCAGAGTAGGATTTGGGACACCAATTTTGATGCATGGATGGCTTTCTACGGCACGCAACAGGAAGGACGGAATGATCCCGCCTACATGCCCTACCCTCACAAACACAGGGTGGATTACGGTAGGGGATGCATGGTAGGTATGACTTTTCGAAGTTCTACAATGTCAATGCAGCAACTCCTAGGGAATGCATGACCTTTAGAGTAGGGGACTTGCACTCTTCTATTAGGATTTCTCTTCCTGCTCAGACCCAACCTTCATAACCACTTGTATTTACCTGAGGATCATTAGGTTTCTGCTTAAACAAAAGCTAGTAGCTAAGGAAGCCCACCTCCCCCTATTCTTTTTTGACATTAACCTAGGAATAGATAGTTGTACTATGGCTAGGCTCATGATGAGGGCAACCTTGCTTCCCTCGTTTTGCATGAGGATCCTTGAAGACATGAATGATAGCCACTTTACGAGGTGCAACTACCCTTTTTTGTAAACCACACCTCTCAATGCGAGGGTTAACATCAAGGAGTACTTGCAGAGCCGCACGCCTTCTTGACTAAATCCCTAAGGCCACATCCGTCAAGTAAGATCAGGGTACAGTCTGAGAGAACCCCTTTGAAAAAAAAACACGTCACCACTACCAATTGCACATCCACCACAACCACTGAACCTAGGGATCCTCAAGCTAGGTGCATTCGATGGCCCTGATCGGTCGGCTCCATTCCTAACCCCCTAGCCTCATTTTGATCCCCCACTTCCTACTTAGGGCACATCAAGGGCAAGACACACCCAGGGAGGTAACACTCGCCTATGGTTAGACCTGTCACCCTAAGCTCCATCCCACTAGCATGCGCACAATGCACCGCACGACACTAGGACACACCCACATGTAATTCACCTTTCTTTTCTTTCCAGGTACAACCGAATGCCCCACTACCAGCTTCAGAGACCCTATCATTCATGCAATGCCCTCCCGATCCTTCGCCATATGCCATCAGATAGAGCATAACCCACCAAGGGGCAAACGCAACAGCCACAATTAGAAAGTAAATGAAGAAGCTCATTTGGAACAACGCAAGTGAACTCAACTGAGACTTAAATGACGGATCCATCTAACACCATTTTGAATTTCCAAGATGAACCCGCCCCTCAACATCCCTCCAACACCAGTGATCATATCCAGTGCCATGGCTTCTTAGTTCCAAAAATCCCTCCAATACCAGGGGCCCCTACCTAGCCCAAGGGCCTTTCAATTCCATAAATCCCTCTAACCGGTCCAGAAAACCCTCCAACACTCCCCCACCACGATATGTCTACCACCTCAAGAAACCCCTAGCATCCTAGCACCACCGTCCCCCTCACCACCACAACAAGTGCCACAGAAAAATCTAAAGCAAAAGATAAGGTCAAGGTAGAAGTGAAACGGGAGACGAAGGCATACCAAGAGAAATATGAAAAAACAAGGAGTGCAAAAAAGTCATGAATCAAGGAGAAAGGCGCACAAGAAAAAAGTGCAAGTCAATGCTTTTGTAAAAGAACACAAGGCACACCACGATTTATTTTAAGAATTCCGCCATGCAAATTGTAAAGGTAAATGGACGTAGGAAGGAAGCTAGGAAGATAGGAGGACAATGGAAAAAAGGGCCTAGGCTATGGCCGGCCATGTGAAAAGGGGATGACTGTCCAAATGGGATTTAGGGGTTTATATATAAAGTTAAAAAGATGAATGAGTGTGCATTCTTGGGTGTGTGGCAAAAAGCTTCTTCTTCTTCTTCTCTTCTCTTGTCTTCTCGTGAGTACTTGAGTGAGAGAGTGAGAGAGTGAGAGAGAGGGATCGAGAAGAAGAAGGTCCCCATCTCCTCTCTTCATCTTCTCCTCTTTACTTCTCTTCTCTTGTCTCGTGCGGCCATGGAGGATGGATCTTGATGGAGAGGGATTGAGGTTGCTTGAGCTTGCCTCAAGGATTATGGAGCTACTGGTATGCAAGAGAGAGGAAGGTACTCGATCGAGCATCAAGGTAAGCTCACTACAACCCATGGGTAGGGATACCATGTCCGCTATGTGAGAGGTAGCCATGGCCACTCAGCTTGAAACGCTTGACCAATAAGCGGTCCATAGGTCTCGGGGGTTGAGCTAGAGAGGTCCCTTCACCAACAAAGTATTGGAATGACTCCTTTCCAAACATTGTATGGTCATGAATGCTTGTCTCCTCTCAAATTCTCTAATCTAACCTTGAGAGTCAAAGCATCCAAAAAAATGCTCGCAGAAATAGAGAAGCAAACAAAGGCCATCCGATAGGACATCAAAGCAACACAAAACTAGCAAAAGGTCTATGTTAACCCCAAGAGGACTTCCCAGACTTTCAAGGACAAAGACATGATGTTCATAAGAGTTTGTCCAAAGAAGAGTTCTTTGTCTCTTGTAAAATTCAAGAAACTCAATCCATGTTGGGGCTCCAAGAGGAACACCAAGAAAAGTGGAAAATCTGCCTGCAAGAAAAACTAACTTGATCATCAACAAGCATGTTTTTCATATTTTAATCAACCACAAGGAGAAAAACAACACTAATCTTCTCAAATCTTTATGCATCGACATACAACAATTCTCCCACAGATTTATCACAACAAACTTCAACACATTCTTCATCAAAAGAACAAGATAACACAAAGGAATTCTCCACTTTGAGTGAAAATCATCACATAGTATTCATCTTCAATAGCTTCATAGTCTTCATAGTCTGTCTCATAATCTCTCACTCTTAGATACATTATTTCGTATCAAAATTTGGCTATCTCTCACACACATGCTCTCTCTCAATGGTACATTGAAATCATCAATAATAATAATTCATAATCTCTCTTTGATCGTGGGTATCCCTCCCAAGAGGTATGTTTGACATGAAAGCTCACCAAAGCCACTACAATGTCCTTTTGCGACTCAATAGTATCATTGTCACTTCAAACTTCACTTGAGTCTTTAGCAGCTACTTCTTCCGCTTCTTTGAGCTATTTTGAACATCTCTTCCAAAGATTAGAAAACTTTCGCAATATACACATTCATCCAATAGAACACTTATAGAGGCATACAAAGCAAATGTAGAACAGAGAAAGAGGCTCTATAGATGGTCAATAGAGGATTAACAGAAGGTCATCAGAAAGCATTTAGCTCAACTAAAACCAATCAAAACCAACAAGAATCATTCAATAAGCTTCCAAACAATCTTGAAACTCCATCAATCATCATTCCAACCTCTCATACATAAGAAAAATATAATAAAATAGAAGCTCAATAGAACATTAGACACTCAACAGAACCTATTCAACACATCATATCTCCACTAAAAAATATCATGAGCTTCTCAAATCCATTCAACCTTATCCAAAACTCTCTCAAACACTTCCAAATCAATCAATTAGCATTCAAATGAACCAAAAATTATCTAAAAATCCAACAAAAATTTGCCAAAAACATAGTCATATCAACCCTCAATATATTCCCACACTCATATAGAGCATCCTCGCGACCTTAGAAAAAGAGAATAGAAGTTCAAATTAAAGAGCTCAGCTTGATCTTCCACAACAACTCAAGAAACACCATCCAAGCACCACCCAACTTATAACCTGCATCTAATTAAAGAATTATGACAAAAGGAAAACACATTTATCCATTAAATAGCTTAGAAATAGAAAAGCGTGAAAAAATTTTAAAGGATATAAGAGGTTATTTTCACAATAAGCATCCATTCATCTGATAAAATCACAAACCACCATCAATCAACTTCTCAATCAGCTCCATCTTCAACTCCACGCAAGAAATACAAAACACCATGCATCATAGAACATACACAAAACTTACACATACACAAGACAATGTAGTCTAAATGGCACATGCTTCCAAAAAAGGAGAGCAAAGAGAAAGATTTTCATTAAAAAGATCAGTACAACCAAGAGAGTGTCCACATCAGACTATATAAGATGAATTTATTTTTTTTTGAGTTTCAGAGTCAGCTTGAGATTTTCCAGATGAGATTTTCCAGACTCTTATTCTCATCCACAAAATGTAGAGGTACATTCTCTAAAGAAAGTGTAAACAACATATCCTTTCCAAAAAGATAATAAATCTAGTAGGAAAAGCTTGTGCAAAATAATGCACGACATCCATTTAAGCAAAACATCCTCATTAGGATTAATCATCAAGTTTGGAATACTCTTTCGAGTATTCAAATGAGACAACTGATGCATAAAAGCAAGATACCAACAAAAATGAGATGCCAAACGTACTGAGGTATCCTCAAAATGAGCATGTGCTCTAGTAAATTGAAGATAAGAAGTAGAACATTGTGCAAGTATCCAGGAACTAGGAATGATAGGCCAATTAAACACTGGTTCTATCAAATAGTCATTCAATGTCCACTACCATCGACAAAGGATATCATCGTCATGCCCAAGAGTATGCATCGCTGATTGTGGAGAAAGATTAATATAATCAGATGGAGATGGTAAGAAAATAAGAGGGGAATAGTGAAAAGGTGAATAAGATAAATCATAAAATGAAATATTTGAAGGGATAATGGTGATGATAAAAAATAAAATAAAGTAAAAAAAATTTAAGGGATTCTACTGGAAAAACAAAGGGAATAGATGGGACAACAAGAATAGGTTCAATAGGAGTAGGCCAAGATACAGGATCAACAATAAATGGGCAAGTATTAAAAACTACAATTTGAGGGAAAACTATAGGGATAAAAGATTAAAAGAGGGATACTATTTGGATTAGAAGTGAGGATGGAAAAATACAAAGGTAATCGATAAGAAATTAGAGAATAAGATAGGATAACATGAGGATCATATGGATAGATGAAACATCGAAAATCAAAAGCTGAAAATAAATCCTCACTGAATAAGGGATTGTTAGCAATATGGTTAAATACTTGGGATTGTAATGACTGAATATGTGACTTATTAAAGACACTTTGTCGATGGCGAAGATCCGAAACTTCATCCTCCAAAGGAGGATACAGATCATAGCCTTTGCTTGATGAAGCTATCATGACAGGGCTTTCGTCAAGCCTGGGTGGCTTCTCGGGGAAGTTACTATATGTATATCCTCTACATCACGTGCGTTCAATTTATAAATATCCTTATCTATGAATTTTTCTTGAATAAAATATAACCATTTTCTATTCAATCTGTAAATAACCCCTTTATATTACACCTTTTTGTATATAGAAAATGTATAAAATGGTATTTTAAAATGTATTATTTTGAACCCACGTGATGCACACATATATTCATGAGTAACTTACTCGAGGGTGGCTTCCATACACTATAGGGCCATTCTACAAGTCTCATCCAGACATTCCAAGTATAGGAGACAGTGTTGTAGGGAATCATGATTGCTTGGGCATTCTTTGATAGCCTCGCGTAGAGAGGGTAGCTCTAACTCAATAGGAAAAATGACTTATGTACTATACATCGACTAAAAAGGTGCCTATCATGTATAGCATCCTTATGGGAGGTTGTGTACGTCCAAAGAGCCTATGTAAGTTGATCGTCCCAATCACAGCAATATACAATAATCATCCTTGTCAGGATCGAATAGAGGATACGATGATTGGTAACTTCGACTTGGCCATTGGCTCTAGGGTATTAAATTGTGGACTTGCGATGGTGGATCTTGTACAATAGCTCTGTCAATTCTTCCATAATCTTGTTGAGGAAGTGAGTACTTCTATCATTGACCAGCTCAAGGGGATTATCAAAACGGTGATGATGTTCTCGTACAGGAACAGGGCCACACTATTGTCGTCATCCTGCTTGAGAGCTTTAACTTCACACCACTTTGTTAGATAGTCCGTACTACATACCAAAATGTATGTGTTCTGCTTCCTTCTAGTTGGTGGATCGATCATGCCAACAAAGTTGATTCCCCATTCCTCAAACGACTTTAGGAGAAGGATAGGTTGTAGTGGCATAGCACTAGTTTTGGCAGGCTTTCCCATTCATTGACAAACATTATAGCGTTTGTAGTAGTCATGGGCATCCTTGTGGAGGGTTGGCCACCAATATCCTACGAGCAAAATCTTTCTGGTCGTTGCTTCGCCTACAAGGTGTCCTCCATCAGGCTCATCATAGCATGCTTTCAGAACTGTCCCAATCTCATCTCCTACAACACATCTGTGCAACACTTCATCTTTGCCTCTCTTGTATACAGAGAGTGCCACCTACTATACTGACAAGGTGTAGGGGGTTGATTCCAATGGAAGATTCTTCTTGTCAAAGTTGGTGATACCAAGAGGGTACTATTGAGCCATGTTATTCTATTAGTCTCATGTAATAAAATGACAATAGGAGTATATTTAGAAGAATTGTGTTTAGTTACTTGACTGCCTTATTCAATTACATGACTATCGAAATGGTGTTATTTACCATGATTGGACTATTTGGTGTAGATATGCCCGTTATTGTACATTTTCTTGGTGCCAATGTCCCATGCTACATGTTGTCTAAGCTTGTGTGAATGGTCTCCTTATTCATTCAGATGTGACCTTAACCTAATAATAAAAGGTCTATTTGATGGTGGTAATGAAGAAAATAGTATGCAATTTCAAGAGGAATGAAAAAGAAGAAAAATCAAGTAGAAGTCTACTTTATCTCTTTCTACATTCATAGAATCTTACTTATTCTTACTCTCTTCTTGTGTTTCTAATATCTATGTGCTTTCCTTGTTGGCCTTGATTATAAGAGGGGGGGAGAGGTATATATAGGAGGAGCACAACAAAGGAAGATGTTTGGAGGGGTAAGTGTAATTGATGGAGAGGTTGGGTTAGGTGGGTGGAGAGGATGCTGGATCAACCAAGTGGGGGTGGGGAGCTATGAAAAGACTAAGTGGGGGGAGAGTATGTCTTGTGGCAACCTTACTAATTGCCACCTCCCCCTTGTCCCATCCTCTTACCTATTCATATTCATTTTAAATTCATTATTTTTATCCAACCTACTAACTAACTAACTTCTAATGTTGTTTCTAACCTTTATGACCTAACTTATTCCTTTTACCCTAGTCACTAATTTTTTCCACTAATCTAACCTTAGATTCACTAACTTTGATAATTAATAACTTGGTTATTAACCCTATTAGTTATATTTGATTAACTTACATAGTGGAGTTATGAAAATGTTAATTAACTTAGCTTACAAAACTAACTTATCTAAGTGATCTATAACCATAGATCATTACTTATACTATATTATTGAATCATCTTTAACTAACCCATTTAGCTAACTTTTAATGCTAACTTAACTAGCTAGCTAGCAAATTTACTAACCCCAACAAACTAACTTTTAATACTAAAGCTCGTGTTTGACTATTCCACGTGGTTAATTGCCATCCTACTATTGACAATACTAAGTAATATATTTTTAATCTATCGTCATGTTTTAACATTGCTAGGGAATGTGTTTGAATTTGATATGTTGCACAAGTTAATATGCATTATTATCAAGAGATGAACAAATGTATATTAAACACACATACTCTCTTCCTACTCCTGCTCCTCCCCCTCCTCCTCCTCCTTTTTGTCAACTTCTTCCTTTCTAGTTAGTAGTTAGTGGTCACACATGTCCAGATTAACATTGATGCTCTAGAAATTCGAAAGAAATAGAGTTGCACATTGTATCAAATCCTACTTTAATAAAAGTGACAGCATGCATCCTCTAAGTGCTTTCTTCTCTACAAGGGATGAAGGATAATATTGATGTGATTTAAAATCAAAATACATGTAAGTATATTTTAAGATATCAAGCCCTACCATGGAATGTGCATAGATAAAATCTTTGGTATCAGTTCATTAATATAAATGCCAAAAATACCAATAGAATATTAGTAAAATGATCATGGATAAATAGTGATGTATATATGGATACATATTCCAATGTGTGAGGGAAAAAACCAATGTTTATACTGACAAGTGTAGAGAAAACAAACTTTTAGTAAGATCTTAACAAAAAGTGCTTTATCCATTTAAAGAGAGAAAAGATAATGATGACATCATGTATGTAAGTTTTGATTTCATTGTGCAAGTTCTAGGTCTAAAAAGTAGAAAATGCGCAATTATAATTACACATATCACATATAATCAATGTTGCATGTGTCTTGCAAATGCAAATATGGCTCACTCTCTTAGAAGTGAATGTTGTAGAGTAGGATCTCTTTATGAAGATGTACATGTAGTACATGGAGTAAGAGGAGTCCCCTCCAAGTGAATGGGTTTCTCCTCCATTCTTATGAAAGAAAATTGGCATACGTGTCCATAGAGGTGCATTGCTCCAATGATGACGTACACTAATAGCTAGGCCTATATCTATATATAGAAGACATCAAACACACATGCTAATTCATAATAATCTTAAAATAAGAAGACATAAAACACACATGCTAATTCATAAGTATATGCTAGGCATAGGTTAATTGTACACTAAACATACAACACGTCATGTGTACGTATATGTTGCACTAAGGGTATTCTAGGTATAGGCTAAGCATACACTAAGTATATGCTATGAATCGAGTACTATATCATAGACTAAGTGTATGCTAAGAGTACTCTATGCTAAGGTGTAGGCTAAGTGTATGCTAGGTTAAGGGTATACTAGGTATACACTAAGTGTATGGAAGGCATAGACTAAGCATATGCTAAGCATGCACTATGCAAAGGGTATGCTAGGTGCATACTACACTAAGATATCCTAGGCATAGGCTAAGCATATGATATGTGTAGGCTAAGGGTACGCTAGGTCAACTAGTACACAAGGTGTAAGTTAAAGGCATAGCTAAGTGTACACCAAATGTGGGCTTAGTGTATGCTAAACACATGCTAGATGCATACTATGCTAAGGGTATGCCAAGCATAGGCCAAGTGTATTGGGTTGAGTGTAAACTAGACATAGTCTAAGCATATTATACATAGACTAAGGATATTCTAGGCTGGCCATGCCATGCTAGTATTGGGTTAAGTGTAAACTAGGCATATTCTAAGCATATTATCCATAAGCTAAGGGTGTATACATTAGGCTGGCTAGTGCACCCCTTATAAGCTAAGCATATGTTAGGATAGGCTAGGCATAGAGCAAGCGTAGGCTAAGATTACAGTATGCTAACGATATGCTAGGCATAGACATTACATTAAGTGTAGCCTAAGATTATGGTATGCTAAGGATATGCTAGGCATAGTCATTACATCAAGCGTAGCCTAAGATTATGGTATGCTAAGGGTATGCTAGGCATAGACATTATGTGTACACTATAAGCATATACCAAGTATAAGCTAAGTGCATTCTAGGCATTGACTAAGTCTACACTACATGTAGGCTAAAGGTATAGTAGGCTTAGTAATATGCTAATGCATATGCTAGGCATAGGCTAAGCATACACCTAGCCCCACTCTTAAACAGGGGAGGGAGGGGAATCCTCCCTCTCCTTATGTGTCGCATTGCATGGCCTTCCACACCAGTGAGCTCCTAGCGAGGAGCTTCCGCTTCCTTGCTATTCCCCTCCCCTTCCAGTACATCAGTCGGCTGGGGAGGGGAATATATAAAAAATTTGTATTATCCTTTTAAAAAAATATGTTTGCGCGAACATTAAACCTAATGTACTCATAGCACATGCTGAGTCTATGTCTAGCATGGGCCAACATACCTAAGTGTGTGTTTTGTACAATGAGTTACTCTGTATGACCAATTCCAAAACATATAATGAATAAAGAAATGGCCAATGATTTATTAATGATACACACACTATAATTTTAGATTTAAAAACTAGAGTTCTCAAAAAACATGATAAGTTTTGGTAATAAAATTAACAATAACAAAAGAGGCTCCCAATGTGTCATAAGTGTGGATGCTCACTAGTCATCATAGGGATTGCCCATAAGTTGCACTTTGTAGGCGTCAAATTCTTTCTCCTCAAGATTCATACATTTCCTGTTTATACCTACATCTTCTACAAGAGATCGAACCACAACATTTGTATAGCCTCACAAATATAAAATGAAATGAATGTATGAGAAGGTGCTAGCATGCGAAAATCAACCCTCATGGTGAAGAGCTCCAATACACAAAGTAAGAACCTAGGAGATCGTCAAAGACCTCCATGCCAAAGAGCTAAATAATACATTTTCAACAATCTATTTCTCTTCGGAAGGTAATGGACCCAATAGTCGCTCAATGAATCAATTCACAACGTGCAAAATGAGAGCTTCTCTCTTTAAGAAAAGTAGGCTAATGACATCTAGTGTGATGAAAAAAAACCAATAGAGAATATCAACTCTATGCAAAACACAAATGTCAAATGTTTTTACCAAATTTTTTACAATTCAAAAATCTAAGATCACTTATTGAAATCTCCAAATCATATTATTTCTCATAGCCATGCAAAAGCTTGTTAAGCATAAAAGCTCTCCTAAGAACTTCAAGACTAGGTATATGTATGTATTTTTCAATACAAGACAATGCATCACCTATTTTACCAATTGAAAATTTTAGTATCTTTTTTCATCAAAGTTCTTATACCAAAGACATTAACCAAGAGAGTATCCCTATCAAAGTAATCCATGAAAGTAACCATCCACTATCTCCCAATGAGACAACAGTAACTATAGTTCCTAGGTGAATATGCATGCACATGTAGTAATATAGA
Organism: Lygodium microphyllum; assembly: GCF_053477565.2. Taxonomy (NCBI): domain Eukaryota; kingdom Viridiplantae; phylum Streptophyta; class Polypodiopsida; order Schizaeales; family Lygodiaceae; genus Lygodium; species Lygodium microphyllum. Next base: position 136,675,478 of record NC_141147.1, read on the forward strand.
TTCTTTATCAATCAAGTATCCAATGGGAAGTCAATAAAGATGACATCACAAGTCCATTTCACCATCTTTCCATTTTGTATATATGTATCATCTTTAAAAAGTAAGAAAAGAACTCATGTACTCTCTTGTAAGCACCATTTCTTTTTCTTGTAAGAAAATATTGCCAATGTAAGGTGCTTGCATGGCCTTTGGCCATTGAACATTAGTTTCTAAGAAAGTTATGAAACTTGTGTAGATTAATGGTAAGACAAGTTTTCTACATGGGGATCTACATGAGGCTAATTATTATTATAATAGCCATTAGGATTCAATGTGGAAGGCAAGGAATAGTTGACATGCAAGCTACACATGTGCTTATATGGATTAAAACCAACTCCTAGGGAGTGTTATCATAAGTTTGATATATTGATGAGGTCTCAAGGATATAGTAGCAGTGAGCCAAATTATGACTTATACATATGGAAGGCCATGGATGGTAGCCTTATGATATTGATATTGTATCTGGATTACATGTTTCTTGCTAGGAAGTCACTCATGGATCTGGATGTATTGAAGAAAAAGTTGGACATTGCCTTTGGTGTGAAGGACTTGGGGAATGCTCATTCTTGACATGGAGATTATGTGGAATAGAGACAAGAAGTTTCTATAAGTGTATCAAAATGAGTACACTAGGAATGTACTTAAGTCTTTCAATATGGAGAGAGGAAGGGCTATCGGTGTTTCCTTTCCTCCAAATTGGAAACTTATCCAAGAGGACAACCACAAGTTAGATTAACAAAAGGCTATTGGTGTTTCCTTGCCTCCACATTGGAAACTTAGCCAAGAGGACAACCATAAGTTGGATATGTAGATGCTAACTTTGTAGGGAGTGTAAACTCTAGAGGTTTACTATAAGTTTTATTTTCAATTTCAAAGATAGTGCAATCTCTTAGATCTCTTGATTGCAACCATGTACGACTTTATCTACCACTAAGGTAGAGTGTATCGTAGTAATTGAGGCTTGCAAGGAAGATATATGGCTTACTCAACTAGTGGGAGACTTCGCATTGCAAGAGACCTAGGTACCTACATTGCAATGTGATAGTGAGTGCCATTCAATTGGCATGAAAGCACATTGAGGTACCCTTCATCAAGGAGGTGCTTGAGGACAAGCATATATTGAGCTTGTTAAGATACATACAAATGATAACCCTCCAGATCTTCTCACAAAGAGTTTACCTTCTAAGCACTTTGCACACTACAAGGTGCTAATTGGAGTTGGATAATATCTTCCTCACTTTCTTCTTATACTCCCATAAAGGTAGATTGGTCTTTAAGTGGGACGCTATTGGGATAAAGGCCAACAACCAATAACGGAGCGGGTACCTCTTGTATATATACATACTACAAATGAATAAGGGTGCCATTCATTTTGTACCCACATAACTCTCGTGTTCTCTCTCTCAACCCTCCTACTCCATAGCTTCTATCCCGCAATCCACTATTACTTCCCTCTCATTTGGTGCCTCTTGCCTCTACATGTCAATTGTTTGTTTATTTGTTGGCGTTGCAAAACTTAGAGCACTTGGTGCACATTGCCTCTACATGTCAATTTTGTGAATACTAGTTGGATTGTTATTTATAATTCTCTTTTTATTTGTGAACATTGTACTTTGTTGCTTTATTTTTCATTTGTTTGATACATTATTTTGAGACTCTTGATTGATGTAATATACTACATGCCTATTTATACGATTACACATACTATGCACATGGTATGTTGCATGTAGCTGAATATGTTTACCACATTCATAGTACGCTATTATAACTTTAATTTGAGTGAATGCTAACTTGCTTAAGTTTAAATAGGATGGTAACTTGGTTGACGATAATGACTATTTGCTTATGAGCCAAAATAATATCCTACTATTTAGGAAATAGGTCATCCTTCTCAAAATTCAAGAATACCATGGGATTTTTACCTCTATTGGATGAAGACTATATTACCACAGCTAAAGCATATGTTTATAGTGGCATTTTGCCATTCATTTGGTATTTTCTCATGCTTATACAAGTATAATGATGGCTTGATTTTGTTGTGTGTTGTGGGCTCATTTTGCCAATGATGGTTTCTTTTCCATCCCACACTTATGACATCTCCAATTAAGCCTATATCAAATATCTCGAACACAAGTTTTGGCAAGTCCACATCCAAATCAACATGTATAGTATTCATCTTACTACATGGAACTTTTTTCTGTAATTATTATATCATTATTCTAATAATTAGTAGCCTAATAAATACTTTGTATACTAATAGGTATAACACACGGCTTTCGAGTCTTTTGAATTCATGATGGTTTATACAATGTTGTTTGTTAGTCACACTCTAAGAAAAGGTGGCAGAAATCAATTGACGGTTAGAGTTTTCAAAGCTAACATAGACCCAACAACACACCATGGATTTGGCGAGTGCATTAATGAAAGGTGATTATGCTATCTAAGTTGGCATAATAGGGCCCATTTTTTGTAGTGATGGTTGTTCTAATAAGTGACATGAATCCAATAGAAAATAGAGGTGGGTTTCAAGATTGTTGAAAGATGTTACCCTTCAACATTAGTTCATGGTTTGGGATAGAGGATGCCAAGGAAAGACTCATCAAGTCATCTTCAAACATTGTTAAACAATTCAAGCTAGGATAGTCATGAAGAGTATAGATTACAATTACGGTACTATTGTACATCCAAGTAGTTTAGGACACTTAATTCTCGCAATGCTCAATATATGGGCATGGCTTTTTCTAAGTCCTAAAATCAATACATGTATAATATTCACTATATTTGGCTTATTGGTAGATGATATTGTTATATTCAAACAATGTAATCTTGTCCTCATTGTTCAAGACAATTTATTTTTATGGGACGAAAGTGTGATTCAAGTAAGATAAGTATACATGGATGCCATTTCTGGACATATGATGGACATGATTGTGGAATGTTGAAGTGCATGTTTGGTGTGTAATTTGATCCTATGGCATGATAATGTAAAATTTTAGTATTATATTAACATTCTTATATCTAATATTGCAAGCCTCAAACGCTTAGTACATTAAAGAATGCATCCCTCATATGCTAAAGTGCATGTGATGCACTACCAACTGAGATGCTATATTGGGCTTCTATGGTGCTTGAATACCAACACAATATATCCCAAATTAGGGTTAAGATCATGCAAGATAAAGCCACAATTATTTAGGTTATCTAGCCAATACAATCACATCTATCATGTCTATTATCAATATCACATATGCACACCATATTGTAGATTACATTATATGAACATGCAAATTCCAATTTTTCGATGCTCTATCAATTGCATCATAAGACATTTATGCATACTTTTCATGACATGAGGAATAAGTAATCATAGCGTGAACTTGTTATATATACCAAATCTTCCATTGAACAATAAATTATCCCCCCCCCCCCCCCCCCCCGAACCTTGTTCTATACCCTCTCCAAGTCATTCAAAAATATTAAATCTTGTACAATCAAAAGATGTTTAAATTGGGCTATAACCTTACAATATAACCAACTCTAACCCTTCATGCTACTCACCACAATTCAATAAACAATAAATGAAGCATCCCTAGTGAAACCTTGTTATGTAACCACATTCAAGTCATTTTGATTTTTTTTACATCAAGTACAATCAAAAAATGGCTATCTAATTAGGCTTTAATGACAAGGCAAATGAGTAATCAAAATGCAAGCACGTAGCATCCCAGACAAACCTTTTTGAATGCCCTCACCAAGTTCACACGTGAGTCCTTGTATCAAGTGCATTGTCATCATTAAAAGCATTTAAAAACAAGTGCATTTTGCTAAAATTCAAGTAGATTCAATTTTCATCCCCTTTGACCTTTTAATAAAATAAGTTGCTTTATGATTTTTGGAAAGCTCATGTTTTAGATTTGGAAGAGTTTAGCGTCGAGATAATGGTGTTTATTATGCAATGAAAATGGAAGCTCTTCACCTCATATTCTTGTTATTTTTTGAACTCTACTAAATCTGGCTTCGTATTTCTTTTGTTCTATTCATTACAAGGCTCTCACACCGTGAACAAGTTGTCGAAAGAATCATGCCTCAATTCTCTCGATTTGTAATCATTCGCAAACATTGGAACACAAACGCACAACTATGTGTTGCAATATAGCAATGGTTTGCTCTCGTTGGCTTTTCCAACTACTTTGCTTCCTCCACAAACCGAGTATACTGAACCAAGGGTCTAAATTTACTTAATCTCTCACTAGAATCACATAAGATTTACTATTTTATTGTACAGTGTGTGTACAGTACAGAACACTATCATTTTCTTTTCATCAATTTGTCCTCGTTTAAGCAATGGCCTCCCGTCACGACTTCAGTGAGCACTGCTTGTGATAGATTGGTGTCAGGTGCTTCATTCATCTTTACGCCCTTCAGTAGTAGCTAAGCATTGCAGGGACACTACACATGTTTGTAAAATCATGCACAATCTTTGCACATATTTAGAAATGCGCATAAAGCAAGCAGCTTAGTTCACTGGTGCCACAGTCTCAGAAGTCTTCTCTTGATTCAGATATTTCAATCGTTTACGTAGAACTGACAAAGCAGACCTTTTTGGAGCTAGAAGTCTTTGTTGCTGTCTTTGAAACTTTCTTAGCATGTACCATCGGCCGCCACGCCACCCCAGTCCATAGCTGAAGGTTTCCAAGGTACAGTAGAAAGTTCAGCTCAAAAATCATAGTAACTGAAGGAGCGAGGCAGTTTGCTGGACAAGTAAAACCCACCCAATCACAAGTGTGGTTCCTGCAGTGGCAGCACAAGATGTGAAGCTGACTCCTGTCGTCGTCAATGCTTTGACATGTTTCTCTTCAAGGTTGTGTACATTCGTGATCTGCCTATGAAAGTTAGTAACTGCATCATACAATAAAACAGCTTAAAAATGCTGACGAGCAGAATCAAGGTAATACCACATGCTCTATTGTGTCCAAGCGTGCCTCAACCTTCTTTTGGTGCATTTGACGACCAGTATAGCCTGAGACAAGCAAATTATCAACCTTCAGATCCCCACGATATACAGAGCAAACAACAATGTATAGAAAATCCTCACCTACTATCAGTCATAATTGCAAAGCACAAACAATACAGCACAGGCAGCAAGGTACTCACCCCTTGCAATGGTGGTGCAAGATACTCACCCCTTACAATGGTGGGAGGATCCAAGAGAAGGAGTCCTCAACAAGATGATTTGATTAATGGCCAAAAGATTATGGCCATGTAAATCCCACAACTTTATATACTCCCCCCTCTCTAGCACTAAATCCTACACTTCATTAAATAGGAGGGGGAATAGGCATGCTATATGGTGGGATAGGCAAAAGCATTGTTGAATAAGAGGATACAAACAATTGACAAGCAAGAATTAATGATATAGAAGGGGCAATTGGATGTTCCAAACCCACCTTGCAAACGGGAGGTTGCGAGTCTGACTGAAAAAAGAACTGCTAAATTACTGGTCTGAAAAAAACAAGGACAAGTCCACATAGTGGTCTATGTAAGATCTAAGGTTGTGCCATAGAGTGAGGGAGTCTGTTTTCAGCAACAATATGTATCTGCCCCTTCCCATATTGAACCATTAATATTAGGGTTTGCACTCAAACATTATTATGGTGGTGTACTAACCACCAATTTAGTCTCCTTAAAACAGTCCCAAAAAGCATTTAATGCAAAATTACCAAAAATAAATAGCTTTCCATTAATATTAGGGTTTGCACTCAAACATTATTATGGTGATGTACTAGCCACCAATTTAGTCTCCTTAAAACAGCCCCAAAAAGCATTTAATGCAAAATTACCAAATATAAAAGGTTTTATTTTTTGACAGTTCGACAAATGCACCCCCAATCCTTCATAAGTAGGAGCTGTGTTTGTGCATCCTCCTCCCCTTATTCCAGCCAGCCACAACTTCAGCTCTCTCATCACCCATTGCTGGCCACACCCCTTCCAGAGGACATTGTCAGTTCATCGAGCTTCATGGAGTGCTACCCCTATTATTGAGCTGCTGCTGATGACCTGCACACCAGCTGGTGACCTAATCAACACTGCTGCAGCATCTGCATTTCACCCATCCGGTGGCTGCCCTGCTGTCCACAACCATCTGTGGCACGTCTATGTTTTGCTGTTCTGCAGCTTTCAGTCGCCTTTTGACTGCCCACACTGCTCATCAAGCAGGCCATGCTGCTGTTTGCCATCCTATGGCCCATTCGTGGACTGCTAACATCGTCATCTTCTCAGTCAGATCTATGTTTTCCGCATACCTGACTGCATATACTTCTGCTACCATCATCCATCATCATCAGAGCTCCAAGGACTACTATGACTGTGTTTTCGGGATTCATTCGAGTATGGCATACTCTAGCACCCACTTCTTCAACTATCTCTAGCCTGATCCTAGAGACATGTGTTAGAATTTGCTGATTCTATCAGCAGCGCCAAATGTAATTTGTGTGGTGTGGACACTTATTAAAGTGTCAATGTAAGGTGTGTACACCTAGTGTCTTAGAAACTTAAAGTAGTGACACTAGGCTCTAGAGTAAAATAAACCTAACTCTAGTTAGTTGGTGGAAGGTTGGTTAGGTCAACCCTTGACCTAAACATAAGTTGCACTTTCACTCTATCTTTCATTCTAGCAAGTACACTCTTCTCTTTTTGCTTCAGCTCACTCTCTTGCTGTCATTGTCTCTTCTCTCTCTCTCTCCATAGCGGGCTGCCATTTTCCAACATTTGGTATCAGAGCAATCGTATGCACGGATTCCGTTCAGCTACAATCAGCCGGTGCCATCCCGCCCAAGGTCCTAGTGCTGCTAGCTTGGTTCTCAGCTCGAGGAAGAGTTTTCAGCTGCTGTGAGGTGCTGCTGAAGTGGAGTTGTACCTGAGCCGTCTCTTGTCTACTCCAGATGTGTCCAGTTCAGCCATCAGCTCCAAATCTGTCCATTTACTCCAGATCTGTCCAACTCAGTCATCTGCTCCAAATCTGTTGTTTTCAGCAGATCTGTCCAGCTCAGTCATTTGCTCCAGATCTGCTATTTTCAGCCTACACACAGCCCGCGGAGCTACTGTTTTGGAAGAGCTGCTGTTGTTTTCAGCTTTGCCCGCCATTTTCTCAGTCCTATCCGCCAATTTCTACAAACCCTAAAAAGTGCAGAAACCCTAATTTTCAGATTTGGGGTTTTCTCAAAATTTCTGGAATTTCCAGGCCGTTTCAGCCATCTCTTCTCAAATCTCAGCTCGTGCTGCCCAAAAATTTGGGGCTTTTGCTAATTTTTTCTCCCGGAGTTCAAATTGATAACCAATTCAAAGAAATTTCTCAATTTCTTGGGCATTCCCACCAAAATTTGGGGCTTTCGCCCGATTGCAAGCCCTTTGCGCAAATTGTTACCAAACTCATAGATATTGTGCAATCTCTTCCACATTGGCTCAAGAAAATTTGGGGCTTTTAAGTTTTTTAAGACTAAAAAGAAGATGAAATGCCATTATTGCAAGAAGCCCGGTCACTATATCAATGAATGCAGAAAGAGATGTACTCCCCCCCTTCTATCTATGTGAAGTGTCTACACTTTTAAACCAGTTTCAATTTCAAGCTTTGGCACAAGATAGTTGTGTTTTCATGCTTCTAGATGTCTTGTTTGCACCTGGTATTACAAAGAACTTGTTGTCTATCTCTGCTTTTAATAAGCATGCCTTTCAGTGATAGAGCCTGACGAAGCTGAGAGTGAACGCAACGAATAGCAAACAAAGAGTAGAGAGCAGTAGAAAGGAGAGTGAGCATGACACCTTTGATGTTCGGTACAAAAGACTAGTGTACCTCTTTAGGTTTTAGATAGATATATATATGAAAGTACAAATGTGCTAAGGATATGTTCACACCCGTATAAAAGGCACGATGGCCCTTTATTCCCAACGACCTTAAGAGAAGAAAAGAATCAGCTAAGTCTAGGTATATACAAAGCTGAAATACATATACCTATCCAACTCCCATCATCTGTCCACAATGAGCAAACCGCTCTGCTGGAAGACCCTTCATGAGAAGATCTGTAAGATTATCATCTGTATATGCACTTTGACAAGCTCAATGCTCTTGTTGTCAAGTACATCTCTAATGAAGTGATACTTCACCTATATATACTTCGTCTTTGCATGAAAGACGGGATTCTGTGCTAGCATGCTATCACAATGGAGAACAAGTAACTCTGTAATGCCAAGCTCTCCCACCAGATGTGAAAGCCACAAAGTCTCCTTGCATGCCTCAGTGGTAGCCACATACTCTACCTGTAGTAGACAATGCAACACACATCTGTAGCCTGGAGATCAAAGAGACTGCTCCTCCTGTGAAGGTAAACACATACCCAGAAGTGGACTTTCTGCAGTCTGCATGACCAATATAGTCTGCATCCGTAAAGCCAACGACAAATGCCTTTTGCTTTCCAAAGCAGATGCACAAATCCTTTGTGCCTTTGAGGTATCTCATAATACCTTTCACTGCTTCTCAATGCTTTTTACTAGAGTTTGCCACGTATCTGCTAACCACTCCCACTGCAAAGGCAATGTTAGGACGTTTAGCAACCATAGCATACATCAAATTCCCAACAGTTGAAGATATGGTATCTTGGCCATTTCAACCTTCTCATCATCAGATGTAAGGTTGTCCTCTGCACAGAGTTTCATATATGGAGGCAATGGAACCCCAATTGTTTCCTCTCTCTCTCCATATTGAAACGTTGCAAAACCTTGGAGATATACTCCTGCTGAGATAGATAGAGTAATCATTTGACCTATCTCTGAGTATTCGCATGCTAAGAATGTGATTTGCATCAGCAAGATCCTTCATGTCAAAGCTACCATGAAAACTTTGCTTCATTGAGTCCAAGGCATGAGTATCCCTGCCAATAATCAGTATGTCATCAACATACAGAACAAAGATAATCAGGCTGCCATCTGCTGCCTTCTTGGTGTACAAGTAGTAGTCCACTTGACTTCTATGAAAACCTGGAGACTGAATAAACGTATCAAACTTATGATACCATTCTCTTGATACTTGTTTCAGCCCATATAAACTCCTTTTGAGTTTACATACTATCTTATCTTTCCCTTTTGCCACAAACCCTTCAAGCTGCTGCATATATATGTCTTCATTCAAATCACCATGTAAGAATGCAGTATTTACATCCATCTATATGAGCTCCATATCTTCAGGTGTAACCCAGCCCAAAATGGTTCTCAATGTAGTCATCTTGACTACAGGAGAGAATATCTCATCAAAGTCAACTCCATGTTCCTGCTTGTACCCCTTCGCAACCAATCTTGCTTTGTACTTTGGTGAGGAACCAGAAGTTACCGTCATCTTGTAAACCCATTTGCATGGAAGGGTTTTTTGCCGTTTAGGCAATTGCACCAAGTCCCAAGTGCCATTCTTCTCAAGAGATTCCATCTCTGAGAACATGGCTTTACATCATTTCTTATTGTCCTGTCTGTCCATTGCTTCCTTGAAGCAAGACGATTCATCACAATCTATCAACATGACATAATCAGTCACATTGTTTGCACCAGGAACGAATCTATCAGGTTGTCTAGTAGCCCTAGACGGTCTTCTAACCCAATGATCGTTGTTTGCTGCCTGTTGAGCCTACAAATTTCCATTTTCAGCTTGTTGTCCTAGTATTTCAGCCTGCAAATCAACATTAACAACTTTCTATCCTGGCTGTTCCTGCACTTGCAATGGCTCATCATTATGGGCAATGGCTGGGTGATCATTATGGGCAATGGCTGGGTGATCATTTTCAACATTATTTTCTGCATTTGCAAGTCATTTACAGCAGGTATTTGCTGCTGTACAGCGGATACATTTTGCTGTCCAAAATATATTTTTTCCCGAAATACAACCCTGCAGACTTCCTCTATTCTTTTGGGTTGTTTGTGCATGCGATCTTCCCGGAAGATAACATCATTGCTGCATACTACTTTTCTTTTCTCGGGATCCCTTAATCTATACCCCATTTCACCTTCATCACCATATCTTAGGAAAATACATTTACACGACTTTGAGTCAAGTTTCTGCATTCTTCCTTACGTATGTGCACAAATGCTTCACAGCCAAACACTTTCAAGTGTGCATACGAAGGTGGCTTGCCCGACCATGCTTCTTGGGAAACTCCCTCTCCCCAAAGACCTATTTGGTGACCGATTAATCAAGTGTACGGCTATCATAACAACCTCTGCCCAAAAACCATGAGGTAAAGCAGCATGTGACAGCATTGTATGGACCCTGTCTTGAATGGTCCGATTCATACGCTCTACAACACCATTTTGGAGCGGATTATAAGGAACAGTGAGCTTCCTCTTTATCCCTTTGCTATCACAAAATGCTTGAAAGACCTTGGACACATATTCCCCACCATTGTCAAAGTGAAGACACTTAAGTGTCTTATCAGTTTGATTTTCAACCAATGGCAAGAATTTTTGAAACTTGTCAAGAACTTAGTCCTTGCTACGAATAGGGTAAACCCATGCCTTCCGTGTAGCATCATTGACAAAGGTGACAATGTATTTCTTTCCCCCTAAAGATAACCCTGACATCTAATATACATCCAAATGTACTAACTCTAGAGGAGAAGATTTCAGCGAAAGAGACTTCTTATGAGACATTTGTGCATGTTTACCATAAATGCAATGATCACAATGCTCAAAATTAGAATAACTAAGACAAAACAAGTAACCCAAATGAAAAAGCACTTTCATTCCAGTTTGACTCAAGTGTCCCAACCAGCCATGCCACAAAGAAACACTTGGCTACTCAGTCACGGCAACAACATGGTCACGCACACTAGATACATGGAGAGAATACAAGGTATTACTTTTCAAACTCTGACAATCACTCTAGATCCCTTATAGATCTTCCATTTCCCATCACCCAAGGTGGTATGAAATCCGTCGTCATCTAGCTGCCCTGTGCTAATCAAGCTCTTCTTGAGTTAAGGTACATGCCGTACATACTAAAGTGTGAAGACAGAACCATGCTGAAACTGCAACTACACACAGCCAATACTTGCAATGTCACATGCATAGTTGTCCCCAAGATGGACAGCACCATGTCGACTCCCTGTATAGTCAAAAAACCACTCACGATGAGGGGTGACATGAAAGGAAGCACCTGAATGTAGAATCCAAGTGTGCATGTCACATCCATATCTACAAGTAAAGCATGTGTACTAAAGTGTGAAGAGACAAAGAGTACGTCATTCCCACTATCACTGCCATCAATGACTACATTCACCTCTTCAATTTTGACACTGCTCTTCTTAGACTGACTCTCTTTGTTCTCTTCCTTGCTATCATCTGTCTTCTTGCCCTTTCCTTTCTCTTTCTTCCATTTGTAGCAGTCATGTTTAAAGTGACCCTTCTTGCCACAATGATGGCATTCAACATCCTTACCACATGATTTACTGTGTCCCTTGCTATCAGATTTGCCTTTTTATTGTGATCTGCCCCTAGTATGCAAAGCACTAGAAGATTTACTAGATGCACTGTTCTATCGATTCATTTCTTTCATGAGTAGAGCGCTCTCTACATCAGCATACAAAAGAATCGCATTAGAATTGCTCATAGCACTCCTCAATGTATCCCAACTCTCTGGCAAAGTGCAAAGTAAGAACATAGCCTTAAATTCTTCATCAATCATGAACTTCAAGGCAACCAGCTGGCTGAAAATGGAGTTAAACTCACTCAAGTGAGTAGACATTGTTGTACCCTCTTTCATACACAAATCCATAAGCTTTTTCAGCCAATAAACTTTGTTTGTGGCACTCTTCTGGGCATACAGTTCTTCCAATCGAGTCCAAATAGCATAGGTAGAATCCAAACCTTCAATGTTAAACAACAAGGCATCAGAAATCGATAGCTCGATGGTTGAGCATGCAAGCTCATTTAACTCATCCCAGTCTTCCTGTTTCATACCTGCAAGCTTTGCCCCTTTGGTCTTTATCGGCCTTGCCTACTTCTTCTACAATAGGATATTATAGCACTGTTTTTGCCAGACTCCAAAATTATGTGCTCCTTTAAGCTTCTAAATTGCATGAGATGACTGTTGTCACTGCTGCCAGCCCTGATTTTCAGTCCAAATGTAACCAAAAAATTTAGCAAATGCAAACCCAAACTGTCACACAAGTGACCAAGGTACAAACAAGTACCAACTAGCAATAAATGACCACGTAAAAGCAGAAATTTCAGATCTGCAAATAAATTTTCAGAAGTACTAAACCTTGTGCTACAGCACTCCACAATTGATTACAGCTGTTCCAAGGACAAATACATCACATTACATGAGAAGTCCCAAATTTTAGCTGCAATTTCTGTTGTACATGCACCCATGGGCACAAAATTTGACACACACGATCAAAAGCCCCAAAATTTTTGTGCTCAAAGCATCAACCGTACATTTATGTCTCTAACATGCATAGAATAGGCCAATTTTGCCAAAATAGAGCAATTTCAGCAAAACCCCCAAATTTTTCCAAGTGCCAAATGTCTAGATTGCATGGAATTAAACCCGCATGTACATAAAATGACCAAATGGCCCACAAATTTCGCCCAAACAGCAAAAGCCCCTAATTGCACGGGGTCCAATGTGCATCAATGTCGAGAAATTAGGTGAATTTCAGCCCAATTCATGCATGTATATAAAAAGCCCCAAATGTCAGAGAAAAAATGTCACAAATTCTTACAATTTTTGAGACAAATATCACTTTGTGTCTTGCTCGTATCAAATCTGGACAAATCCCCAAATTTCTCAGGTCTGGTGTGCACAAATTCCAATGAAATTGAAAAATTTTAACTAAAATGTGAAAATCCCCAAAATTCCTGAGCAAATGTGCACCAATTTTGCCATTTCTAAGTCAAATTGTCCAGTTCTGCATTAGAGTCCCCAAATCCAAGAAAAGCCCCAATTTCTCAAGAGCAAATGGACACAGATTTGTATTCTATGCTTATACACGCGAACGTCCAATAGGGAAAGGGAAGGAGACCTCCTTTTTTTTTCTTTTAGATTTCATAAAAAGAAAAAAAAAATGTTGACGACAACCCCCTAGTCATGCCCTCACGTGTGACCTATCGGATAGGCCACTGCCTTCCCGTCAAAGCGTCGTGGCCTACAGCCCGTTTCACTAGCCATGCTCCGTTTCGCACGCGCCGTCTCGTGTTGCTTGCACCTAGTCAGCTCGCCTGCGACTGTTTCTTGCAGCCCATGACCTACCTACTAGCCTGCGACTATTTCTTCCAACGTGTGGCCTGAGCCTGCTGGTCGCCTGAAACACGTCTCTTGTAGCCTACGACCTGTTTCGTTTGTCTATCCCCTCAGGCGTGTCACCTCATGCCCGTTACCTGCTCTGACACCAGTTTGATGGAGCCTGACGGAGCTGAGAGTGAACACAACAAATAACACACACAAAGAGTAGAGAACAGTAGAAAGGAGAGTAAGCACGACACCTTTGATGTTCAGTACAAAAGACTAGTATACCTCTTTAGGTTTTAGATAGATATATATAAAAGTACAAATGTGCTAAGGGTATGTTCACACCTGTGCACATATAAAAGGCACGATGGCCCTTTATTCCCAACATTTCAAGTCATCCTTGAGGACGACAAATGCATTGTTAGAGACAGAGAGATGGATTATGCACTTAGGCTGTCTGGCACCCTACATAAGGGTCTATTTTTGTTGGATATATATGACAGACAGTCTCATGATGCTTTAGCAGTCACTCCTCTTTCACCCACTATGCAAAATGCGGAGTTATGGCATGCCCGCTATGGACACATGAGCTTTGGGAGTTTGATGACCCTTCAGAGGTATCATATGGTAGATGCATTGCCTCCACTGGAAACTCCACCTCCTCATGCATGTGAGGGATGTATTTTGGGCAAGATGCATAGGTTTGCCTTCAAAAAGGATGGTGCAGTGTGTATTGTCCGAAAAATGCAACTTATTCACTCTGACGTTTGTGGTCCCACGAGAACACGTGCACTTGGAGATCATCAGTACTTTGTTACATTTATTGATGACTACTCTTGGTATACATGGGTGTATGGGCTGAAGGAAAAATCTGATGTGTTCATGCATTTCAAACATCTTGTTGCAAAGCTTGAAGCTGAAACTGACTTAAAAGTGCAAACACTTCGCACAGATAGAGGGGGGGAGTACATGTCTCGTGCTTTTGAGACGTATTTGCTTGATCATGGCATTACACATCAAGCCATTGTTAGAATGACTCCTCAGCAAAATGGTGTTGCTAAAAGGAAGAATCGGACTCTTATGGAGATGACTCGTTGTATGCTAAAAAACGAGGGGCTACCTCAAAAATTTTGGCTAGAAGGCCTTTAGTGTGCGAATCATATGTAAAATCGTGCACCCACTAAGGCATTGAAGATGATCACACCCTTCGAAGCTTCGCATGGCAAGAAACCCAAAGTAGACTACTTTCGGTTGTTTGGTTGCATAGCCTATACACATGTTCCGAAAGAGCTTCGTGGGAAGCTTGATGACAAGGCTGTAAAATGCATATTTATTGGCTACAATTCGGAGAGCAAGGGCTATCGCTTGTATGACCCATGCACAAAGAAATTCTTTGTCAGTAGGGATGTCCTATTTGCTGAAAATGCTGCATTTTCACATGATCAGTTTCAAAAGTCAATCACCCATGACATTGGTAATGTCTTTGAGGGTCTTGCCACTTACTTTGGAGTCTGTGCTTGCTGTCAATGGAAGGAAAGACTTAATACAGCAAGTTGTTGCTACACCATATGCTCTTGAACAACAGGGTATCGATGATGGTTTGCAACATGCAATGGAAAAAGCAGTACAGCATGAAAGGGCTGCTGTAAATGCAGCCAAAACATTCCCAAGATGGCTGTTATAGACTCTCCAGGAGCGTAAAATGGATGCTCCTATACCTCAACGCACTAGAAGGACTGCCAAAAATGCAACAAATGATGCAGGGGGGACACATCTAATTGATTTTACAGAAGTAGATGATTGTGATGAGCATGTGTTTATGAGCTCACTATTGGATGATGATAAGCCTACTTCCTTGGACGAAGCTCAACAAGATGTACATTGGATGCAGGCCATATAGGATGAGTTAGACTCTATTGCCACTAACTCTACATGGGATCTTGTGGATTTACCACCTGACAAGAAGGCCATTGGCACAAAATGGGTTTTTAAACTCAAACGCAAGGCTGATGGTACAATTGACAGATACAAAGCACGGTTAGTAGCAAAAGGCTATGCACAGAAGAAGGGTATAGATTATGAATAAATTTTTGCTCCTACATCCCGTATGAGTACGGTGAGATGTGTGATTGCTATGGCTGCAAATTATGACTGGAAAGTACATCAATTGGACATTAAGACAACATTCTTGAATGGGGATTTGCATGAGGATGTTTATGTGTCACAACCTCCAGGGTTTGTGGTTAAAGGGAAAGAGCACATGGTATGCAAGCTGCATAAAGCTCTTTATGGTCTCAAACGGGCTCCTCGTGCATGGTACTCCAAAATTTTTGCTTATATGGCTAGCAAAGGGTTCCAAAATAGTCCAAATGCTCCCACTCTATACATTAAGAATGAAGGGGAGGACTTGCTAATTATCATTCTTTATGTAGATGACATACTGCTCATAGTGCTCACAGGACCTACAGAAGAAAAAATTGCAGATTTTGAGACTGAATTAAAACATGCATTTGCTAAGTCGGATATGGGCTGCCTACACTATTATTTGGGGATTTAATTCACTCAAAATCAGTATGGTGTTATCATGTCATAGTCACAATATGTGGATAAGCTGTTACATAGGTTTAGTATGCAAGATTGCTAACCTATGTGCACTCCTATGGAGCTAGGCTTAAAGCTGTCTATGCATGATGGTGAAGAGATGTCTAATGTTGCAATTTACAGCGAAGCTGTTGGCTGTCTTATTTATCTTTGCAACACACGCCCTGACACTCAGTGTGCAGTATCTCAGGTGAGCAGGTGTATGCATAGCCCACGGACCATACATTGGCAAGCTGTTAAGCGGATCTTCAAATATTTGCAAGGTACTCAGTCACATGCACTATTATTTCCTAGGGGGAGAGACTTGCAATTACATGTTGGCTGGTGATGCAGACACTAGGCAGTCTACTAGTGGACATTGTTTCTTTCTAGGCCGTTCATGCATTTCATGGCTAAGCAAAAAACAGCCTACAATGGCTACCTTGTCTTGTGAGGCTGAGTACAGGGCAGCCTTCACAGCAACAGTGGAGCGTGTATGGTTGCGCAGATTGTTGGCTGATCTACCTTACCATTGGAGGATCCTACATCCATTCTTTCTGATAGTCAGAGTGCTATTGCAGTAGCACGAAATCGTGTGTTTCATGCTTGCACGCAACACATAGAGGTGCATTACCATTATGTCAGAGAGAGATGCTATGCAAGAGAGATCAGCTTGATGTATATAACCACACAGAAAAATGTTGCACACATTTTCACCAAGGCACTACCACGCGAGAAGTTTGAGGCTTTTCGAAAGTCCTTAAACTTGTTACCCTTTGGTGATTGTTCATCCTTGTACTTCATCACATTGGCACTGCAGGGGGGTGTTAGAATTTGCCGATTCTATGGGCAGCGCCCAATGTAATTCATATGTTGTGGACACTTTAAAGTGTCAATGTAAGGTGTGTGCACCTAGTATCTTAGAAACTTAAAGTAGTGACACTAGGCTCTAGAGTAAAATAAACCTATACGCTTGATCCAAACATAAGTTGTACTTTCACTCTATCTTTCATTCTAGCAAGTACACTGTACTCTTCTCTTTTTGCTTCAGCTCACTCTCTTGCTGTCATTGTCTCTCCTCTCTCTCTCCATAGCTGGCTGTCATTTTCCAACAACATGGTGGTTCGAGGCCTCACTAATTGTATCATCTTCATATTCACTACTCATTGGTTGGCAATTAGCATTCTACACATTGTGTTTTGTGGTGTCGTACACTCTTGCATTTCTATGTTCGCCATACCATTTCTTTACGTGATATCAAAGCAAAGGTGCTTAGAGAGTTAAAGATCCACCCCTTGTGAAGAACAAAGTTTAGCTTTTCAAGAGGCAAGGACACCTAAGATATCTTCTTCCACATCATCACTAAAGCAATCTCCCTCAAAGTCTGACATTGGTTCCAAGGGATTTGTACTCTCAATAGACTCCCAGGAATGAAAGAGCAAATCTTCCTCCAAACAAACCAACCATAGTTCCACCAAGTTTCAAAAATAGGGAAAATCGCAATGGCAAATAATGAAGTTTCAGAGTTTCGGCCAATTTTGCAAATGGGGGAAGGAGTTCAAGATTTTAGCATCAGCTCCATATGATACTTAAATATACAAATGCACACAATACCATTTACTCAAATTTCACATTAAACACATCACACATAATCATTGAAAGATTGAAGAACATAAAACATTGAGTTACAAATAATGAGTACCCAATGTGAGACCAGCCTTCCTCCTCAAATAGGATGGTAAATAACCTGATTAAGCACTAATTTCAGCAATTCACAAAATTAAAATGCACACTTTACCATACAATCTTGGACATTGGATAGCCTGTTGGCCCCAAAATTGACGCTCCTTCTTGTATTTTTTTAACTTTTATTGCAAATGGATGAAGTAGTACAACTGAAACCCTCCGACCTCCTCTACTAATC
Source organism: Lygodium microphyllum (assembly GCF_053477565.2). NCBI lineage: Eukaryota > Viridiplantae > Streptophyta > Polypodiopsida > Schizaeales > Lygodiaceae > Lygodium > Lygodium microphyllum. Next base: position 136,693,288 of record NC_141147.1, read on the forward strand.
TAAGTACCTATTGCCATCAAAACTGATCAGCAAGCCTCCAAACCAATTTTCCCCTTGGCTTGCTCGAGGATTGGCCTTCACCCTACTCTTAAAAGGACAAATTCAACCCCAAATCTGATATTGGCTGGCTAGCCTCTTGAATCTCCCTGAAATTTCTCAATTTCAACTGCTAGAATTGAAGTCCTAGACCCTCAATTTTGAGCATGCATCCTAAGGCAATTGTCAACCCTAATTTCTACTATAAATTAGGGTTTATAGCAAAGATTAACTGAAGTCTCTTCCTTTGATGGCTCAAATTACTGAAAAATGATGAGAGAACTTAAAAGATGGCTGGGGATGAGAGAGAAATGTCAGTTTCATCACAAGAAACATTGAAAACCTGTTGTTGCCTTGCTTAAACAACCATGGAAGCTATCACCTACAGCTTAGGGCCACCAGAAAGGCTGCTACCCCTTCATGCTGCCATTTGCACCACAAGGATCTTAGGTTGCTGTCACATGTTGTAGGACTGATCCTTGGTGGCTGCAAATCATTTCAGCAACCTCTCCTTACTCTATAACAGCCTCCTTCTCTTTCACAATGGCCGGAATAGACTTTCACCCAGGGTTGTCAGGTATGAAAGATACGATATGGTACGGTACGCTAAAATACGATACTAATTGGTAACTTAAGATTTTATAAGGTACCGTACACTATTACTACGAAATTAAAATTGCCTTGGTTATTTTGGACTATAGATGATAAGCACATGTTTAGAGCTAAAATAGCAATGTCACTCAAGTCAATACGATAAATACACAAGGGTAACAAGACAAAACCCGATGCGCAACATGCACAATGCACTACAAGTAAACAGAGAGAGAGAGAGAGAAGCTTAGAATTGCGTATTCATCTTGGAAGTTTGGAGAGAGAGTGAGAGACTTGAAATTATAATAATAAACATAAGACTTGGAAGTTGGAAAATATTGTATGGTCCAGTCTTCATGGACAAAAAGTAGTCTATTTTTTTGTACGAATTGGTACGAATATGTATCATACAATACAGTATGAACCATATGAAACGAACCAGTCCCTACGCAGCAGAGATGCAACTATGTTTCCACTAGCCCCTAAAAACGTTTTTCCCACTTGCATAGGAAAATTTTGCGAAGTGGCATCCTTCTAATTTCATTTTCTAGCATTATCCAGCTTATTAAATTAATTTTCAAAATATCAATTTTGAAAATCAATTTAATAATTATCTGATGCTCAAAAAATTAATTTCACCAACCAATAATTAAATTAGCTAAACCAATTTTTCTTCCAAGTATCCCTAAGCAGTTGTTAGCTCTTAGACTAGCATTAATTATTTAATTAATGCCTAGTCTCTAATGTCACCACTGGCATTAGTGGCCAATAAATTGGTCTAGGTCAAAATCTGACACCGGGTACTACTTAGTACCTGTTAGGCATAACTTATTACAACTTTTGCCTTTGACATCCACTACATCCTCACGATCCTTAATCTGTTACCATGAAATAACTGCCATGTGTATCACATGTGCTAAACAACCTTGCACATTTGATTAATAACTTAATCAAATGTTATTGCCAAGATAAAAGCATCTCAAAATTTCACGTCCCCATGACACAATGAGTAACACAGCTGCAATCTTCATAGATATTAGAAAACTTAAGAGGCATACTAGGACTAAGGTTACACCATGGACCATGAAGAGCACATCATACATAGCACCAAGATGATACATCCCAAGACCCAAATACATACAGTCAAGATAACCAAACGATACAGAGTTGCATGTCCACGACACGTGATACATCATTCAATCACAAACCTATGTACATCTATCATCATAAAAGAATAGAATATAGAACAAGGCACTATGGCTCAATTTTGTGCATTATGTACGGATCTATGCTCTATTGAGATACCAAAGTCATTAAATACATTGTATTACATTGATAGCTCAGTGACTCATGCACCTATAAATAGGGCATTTGCATTATTGACTACACACTTATTGTCTCATTCATTCTCCATCATTCCCTCATTTATTCACTCCATCATACTTTTAGCCTCAACCCTCTATCACTACTGTCCACATCACTACCTCGGTGGATATCTCTATCATTGTATTGTCCAACCGATCATGACACCATATTAGCAAGCATCTTCATTCTCGAGATCATCTTCACCTTGCCATCAGCTCTAAATACTCCACATTGCTCTGTTTTAAGTCCATACAACCTAGCAACCTGTTCTTCATTTCACTACTGCATTTGTTGGTTTCATGTAGTCATGAAGTGACTTAGTGTACATGCACTAACTGCACTTCGGGGTTAGGGCAACCAAGTCCTAATTATAGGAATCAAGGCTCTATTGTGCACATTCATTGTGTGATCACCACCACTCTTGGACTCTTGGCCTGTTGGCCAATGCATTCATACATCCGGATGGTGTGGGATAGTGGTATGGGACGCCAACATTGAAATGTGGTCATCACTTGAAGTGTTGCTAGCTTCCAAGCTCAGGGGTGAGTCCGTTTGGCTCTATAGTTAGAGCCTAGGAGATGAGTCTGATGTCCAGTCCCTTTCATTGTGAATGTGGCTTAAGAAATAATCTTCATCATTATTCTGTGTTTCTAGCTCTTGTTGTCCCCCCTAGCACCTAGGTGAGAGTTCCCAACCATCAATCACCTTCTAGAGGTTGTGCTTGCAGCAAGTCCATGCTCTCTACAACAAGTTATACCCTCTTTGTCAACCCTACATCATATACCTGTGTTTTTGCATTTTCTCCTCTACTAAAGAGCTGCCTAGTAGACAGGGGTATCTGTCTACAACCGCTTACATGGAGAGATCTTCACCAACATTCTTACATTTTTTTCTCCAATTGCCTGCCCAATAATCGTCTTGACAGTAACCATCATCCTAGACAGAATTCAACACATCCTTCTTCTCCAACAGTCCCCCAAGAACTACGTTTTGCTTCCTCTACTACTATCTATCACTTTTCACATCATCAACATCTCTATCAAAAGGATTCTATTTTGCCTCCTTCACAAGACTAGATCCCTTCCAAGTGCTACCATTGATCAAGCTAGATAGTGCAACCATCTTCAACCTCAATTCCATTGTATCAGCACGATTCATTTAGCATGATTTAGTGCTCATCATTCTTCATTCTTCTTTTGTTTTTTAGAGTTTTCTTTGTCACCATGTTTGTCGTACACTCTATTTCTCTCCAAAAAACCCTACCGTTTCTCAACATGGTATCTAAGCAAAGGGTTTTCCAAGGGTTAAACATCCTCGTTCTCCATTGAGGTGAATAAAGATTGTGGGCTCAGCAACACACTCAGATTCCGAACTCTTTTATTTCCATTACACCATCTAGGGATCCATTATAATCTTTTCCCTCCCACCCTCCCCTGATAGGTTTAACACACCAGTGTTATAACATCTCCAAAGGTGGAAGCACAAACCATTGGATACTCCTATGTTAAGAACCGTCGCACCACTGCATATTGTTGTCATCAACCTTTGCTGCCTACCCCCCCAAAGTATTTGCATCTATCTCCTAGCACTACATGTCTCTATAAAGAAATACTCAACCACCAAATAAAACACAATTGTGCAACAAAACACACGTGTAATAGAAGAACACAAAGGTGTCGAGTAACTCATAGGCAATGAATACTAAACAGTGAATATGATTGAATATAATGCTCAATGCAGTAAAACACACCACATATCATGGACGCTAAGAAACCTACTATATTCTAGAAACTTCTAGTAAATTCAAGTTCTAAGAGATTCTCAGAATTAGAAGATTTTTTGGAACATTCTAGAAGAATGCTTGCATCAGCGCTTACATCAGCATTGCTTGTGTCATGAATCATGTGAACAATAATGATGTCATCATCTAGAAGCTTCCGATTTGTTAGCTTGCTCTATTATCATTCTCAGTCTGTCATCTCCTGGTTGTGAGCTCCTGTCAGAGTCTAGCAGGAGACAAAGGAGCTCTGTCAGCTTGGTAGCTGCTGTTTTTGTCTGCATTCCTTTTCCGGGAGTCACAAGCCCAAACTGGGCCTTTTGGTGTGCAGTCGGCCCAGATTTTTGGGCAGGTCGGCCAGATCTGGCCAAGTCGGCCAGATTTGGCAGGTCGGCCAGTTTTCTGGCCTGGGGCTATATATAGCAGCCCCCCAATCATTCTCAGTATTCTCTTCTGCAAGTTCAGCACACTCTCCGTCCTCTCCCACTCCGGCATTGGTGCTGCCATTGCTTTCAGTCTGTTCTGGTGCCCTCACTGACGCTCTGGGCTGCGTGCAGGGACTGATCAATCCATTTCAGTGTATTCAGCATTCATTTCAGTCAGTGCAGATTTTCTTCCTTCATTCCCTGCTTTCTCTCTCCCCTCCTCTGTGTTTGTGTTCTTCTTCCGTTGCGCACTCTCATATGGTATCATCGCCTGACTGAGAGCACGGAGGACCTCACCTTGTGGAGAGATACATCACCCATCTTCTGCTGCTGTCATCCCATCTTCAACTGCCCAGGCGGCCCCTCTAGGTGGCCCTTCTTCCTGTGTTTGCTGCAGACGATTACTTCCGAGGCTGCCACGTCAACCTACGACCCCTCCTTGCGTTTTCCATCAGGCTGTCCCTCCTACTGCTGGGCGACACATCATCAGGCTGCGTTTTGCAGATCTGATGGTCGTTTCCACTCCTGGCGGCACATCTCCTGCTGGCGACCCACTTCTTGGTTGCGTCTCGATGCTGGCAGCTTCTTTTCTGGTGATCTTCATCAGTTATCTTTGCGTTTTGCAGATCTAGGTGTTTGTAGGCTATCACAGCCTGCGTCTTGGTGGTTGGTGACCATACTGCTGGTCATACTTCGGCTCCGGCACAGTTTTCTTTGGTGTTTGGTATTTTGCAGATTGGAAGATGTCTTACCAATTTTCAGGCTTTGACGACTCAGAGGATGAGCTCCTTTCTCATCATTCCTCTGAGCGGAGGCGGGATTATCAGGAGTTTCGACGTCGGGAGGAGCCTCCTCGCACCCGTCCCTCTTCAGTCCATGCATCTCAGAGGGTTCCATCTACCGTGAAGGTGTCTTCTGTGAAGACTGCTTCAAACGCGCGGATGCCTTCCTTGATTCCCTCGATTCAGGTGCCGATTCTCCCTTCCTTTCCGAAGGAAGATAAGTTGGATGGTTCCAACTACTCCCTCTGGTCGTGCAAGGTGGAATGCATCCTCGATACATTCGACCTTTGGGAGCTTGTTTCTTCGCCCATCGACCGTCCCCCCGTGGATTCGTCCGATGGCACCTCTATGGACCGTGCAGCCTTGTGGGATAGGCTCAACTCTCGAGCCCGTTCCTTTCTTTTTATGAGTCTACATGATTCCGTTCTTGTACATGTTCACAAGTTACAGACCGCGGTGGAAGTGTGGAAGAAGCTTGCGTCTTTGTATCAGCACAAGACGTTTGCCCACAAGATTTCCTTGGAGAAGAAGTTGCGGATGCTCAGTCTTGGTGATTCTTCTTCCATGAAGGAGCACATCACGAAGATGGAGGACATGCGAGGCGAGTTAGCCTCTCTTGGTCGTATGATATCGTCTGAGGATATGGCGATGATTCTGTTGACTCAGCTGCCATCACCCCGTTATGATGTCTTCTACACCAGCCTCATCACCTCGAGGACCCGTCAGAAACTCCTATGGGAGGAACTTTCCCCGCTTGTCTTGGAGCATGACGAGCGACTCAAAGAGGTGGGTGCCAGTGGCTCCACCAAGGCTTTTATGGCAGGTACAGGTGGCGGCAAGAAGAAGAAACAAAAGAAGAAGAAGGCCAAGGACAAGAAGGAGGAGGACAAGAAGGATGCGAGGGAGAAGAAGCCCAAATGTCCCCACTGTGGGAAGGGTACTCATCCCGAGGAGAACTGTTGGCAGAAGTACCCCCATTTGAAGCCCAAGGAGGACTCGAAGGCGGCCCCAGCCACGATAGAGTCTGCGTTTGTGCATGTCTTTGTTGAGGAGGATACAGCCCTAGCTTCTACCACTCTGGAGAAGCCTTGGCTCGTGGACAGTGGAGCATCTTCACATATGACCTTCCGACACGATTGGCTTCAGGATCTTCGTTCCCGAGGGGGCACTGTCACCATTGGTGACAATTCTACAGTTCCTGTTCGCGGCGTGGGAACGCTACCTATGTTTTCTGACAGGCAGTCTTCCTCCGCCAAAGTTCTCTATGTCCCTGATTTGGGTTTTAACCTATTGTCTGTGCATGGCCTTACTCAGCTAGGTACCCGAGTCATTTTTACTCAGGATGCAGTCACAGTGGAGGACGCTTCTACAGGTGATGCTCTTTGGACGGGTACACAGGAGGGTGGGCTTTATACGCTCACAGCCTTGGCTGCGAGAACTTCCCATGAGCTTGGGCTGCTTTGGCATGCTCGGTATGGTCATTTGAACCTCGATTCTCTTCGGCGGGCTTCTCGGAGGAAGATGGTGGAGGGACTTCCAGATTTCCCTTCTCTTCACACTTTGTGCCCTAGCTGCTTGAGGGGCAAGCAGCATAGGCAGCCTCACCCTCAGGTTGCCTCTAGGAGGGCTACTTCTCCGCTTGAGTTGGTTCACACCGACCTTTGCAGACCTATGGGCACGGCCTCCCTTGGGAAGGCCAGGTATTTGATGCTGATTGTGGACGACTTTAGTCGTTATGTGTGGTCTTATTTCTTGGAGTACAAGAGCGAGGCGTACTCCCGTTTCTGCGAGTGGCAGGTGTTTGTGGAGACCCAAACTACTTCCAAAGTTCGTGGCGTTCGAGCTGATCACGGTGGCGAGTTCACTTCACCTTTTCTCTCAGTTTTGCAAGGATCATGGTATTCAAGTGGAGTATTCCCATCCGAACACACCATCCGAGAATGATGTGGTGAAGCGTGCGAATCGGACCATGGTGGAGATGGCCCAATCTATGCTAGAGCATAGGAGTCTTCCTCATTTCCTTTGGGGTGAGGCGGTGGCTACAGCGGTGCATATTCGCAACCGCTCTCCGACTTCAGCTTTACAGGACATGACTCCTTATGAGGCTTTCTTTGGGAAGAAGCCTTCTGTGTCCCACTTTCCCATCTTTGGGTGCGATGCTTTATCTTCGTGGGTTATAGCACGACCACGAAGGGATATCGGCTCTACGACCCGATGACACGGAAGGTTGAGGTGAGCAGGGATGTGATCTTTGATGAGGCTTCGGCCCCTGAGGATCCGATTGATGGTTCTATTCCAGGTGCTTCTTCGACATCGCCGGACCCCCCCCCCCCCCCCCACACACCTTCTCTTCCTTCTAGGATACCCCTTAGCACCCCACCCATTCCTCCTCCTACTGCTTCCCTTTCCCCTTTGGCAGATGTGACTCCTTCTACGAGTTCTTCCACCCCTTCAGCCTCCCCTCAGGAGCCTTCTCAGGATACACAGCCTTCTTCAGGTGCAGAGGATCTATCTTCATTTGGTGAGAGGGAGTCCCTCTCCGATATGGGTGCATTGCAGGTTCTGGAGACTACTCGGTCTCCCTCGCAGCAGCAGGAGTCTCTTAGGATTCCCTTATGGTATCGCCGGCTCATGCAGGATTCAGGTGTTACTCACTTTCCTGCTTCTTCTACAGGTCCACGTCGATCAGCCCGATTACAAGCCCAACGGGATAGTTCACTGTGTGTGAACTATGCTCTTATGTCTCAGATTCTTCAGGATTCCGAGCCTTCCACTGTGGAGGAGGCTCTTGCACAGGATATTTGGAGACAGGCTATGCAAGCTGAGCTTGCTTGCATCGAGCAAAACCATACTTGGGAGCTTGTACCGCGTCCCAAGAAACGGAAGGTGATAGGTGTGAAATGGGTCTTTAAGACCAAGTATCTTGCAAATGGCTCCTTGGACAAGTATAAGGCTAGGCTTGTTGCCAAGGGTTTTGCGCAGCGGGCAAGATTGAACTACTTCGAGACTAACCTCCATCTGTCGACAATCAAATAACCCCTCTAGTCCAATGGAAGGCACAATACCCTACTAGAGTGGAGGATGATCCCCTCTCAACTCTGGATGTGGGATAGAACGGCTCTCACCTAATGTTTGTGTGTCCCCTGGTGGAGAAGAGGGTGGCATCTTGAAGGGATTGACTAGTCTTTTCACAATGTTGACAATATCTATTCCTTTTGGGAATGTTTTGCCAACCCTGTTTCAATCTTGGAGGGGAGTTGCTTTGCTCCTCGCTACTTGACTCAACCTTGGTGTTATTCTTCCCACCACCTTACTTCGCCTTCTAGGAAGTCAAGGCCACCTCTAAATGTGAAAATTGGGGTCTCTTACAAAATTAATTGAATAACCTTGCAAAAGACAAAAGTTAACATTCAAAATCATAGAAGGTGGGTAATTGGGACTGTAAGATAGCTTGCTAAATAAATTTGAAATATTTGTCTGGCAGCTTGTTCATAGACAAAGTGACTTTGATCATTGTCTCACTTAGATAAGCTAGTTGTAGCGGATTCAACAAGCAATCACCAATACTCGGCTAACTTAACCATCAAATCATCCCTCTCATTTATTTTGAACTCTGAAGCTCATGATGAAATGTAATACATCAGTTATGATCACGAGCTGTATAATGGTTGAGTAGATGTGTCCAATGCTCACATGCAAGGTCAAAGTATTGGAGTTGAGAGTGAAATTCGGGTCTAAGCCCTTGCATCAACTTGCTATATCTATAGCATTTCTGCGAAAAATTTCACTTAAGCTTGGAAATCCAAGACATGCTACATCAAATTAGACCAAGTAGTAGAGTTGGACCCGTTGAAACGGATCTTATCCATAAATGCATGCTTGGCTAATACAAATGGATGGATGGCTACATAAGATGGGGGATAAGTGGGTAGCATTGGATAGAAGTGTTGGTGACTAGGTGCTATATGTGGTATCGAACTAGCATGCATGGTGACTCGAGATGTGTGTCCCAAAGGAGATGCGTGCTTAGAACGAGAAGATAGACTCATTTCTCCAAGGGAAGTTAGGATATTAGTGTTTCTTTTCTAATCCCTAGTTGTATGTCCACGCCTTAATTGAAGGGCACGCATTGTTCGTGCTTTATGTGGATGATCTCATCTTGACAAGTGACCATATCCAACAAGTCCAACAGACAAAGGAGGCACTACACAAGGTGTTCGAGATGATAGATATGGGCCTTCTCAATTTCTTTTTAGGTCATGAGATTTGACAAACTCCGAAGGGGATTTTCATCTCCCAACAGCGATATGTGTAGTAGCTTTTGACTACATTTGAAGTGGAGGGGTACAAGGCTGTTTCTCCTCCCATGGATTTGAACTAGAAGGCTACAGTCCATATAAATTCACTAGTGATACATGCTACCTGCTATAGACAATTGATTGGGTCGTTGATATGGCTCCTTAATAATCAGATTAATTTGTGCTTTCCTATAGGTTTTGCTTGTGGAGTTCATGAGTGTACCCAAGGTGTCTGATGATGAAGAGGGGTGAAAAATGATTGAAGTAGGTGTGGAATGAATGAAGTGATGATCGATTTATAAGTATAGGCTATCTAGAGTGGCACACCACTATGTGGGCTTTCCCACTGAAAAAGTGACCAAAATGTGGACGCCGGTTCTTTTGGGGCTGCTAGTGCAAAACCCTATATGCAGTGTATAAACTGAAGAAGCGGTTTCTCAACACCTGCTAGATACTGAATACCAAGATTAGGGGTCTTGAACTCCCAGAGATGGCCTCTTGAACTCCCAGAGATGACGGAGAACTCCCAGAGATGCCGATCACACAATTGGTGACATCATCTCCCACCTTGCGACCATCAAACAGCTTGTGTTGGGATTTCTCATCATCTGGCATTAGCTTTCTCTCTTGGCATCAACTCCTTGTTACCCAAGTATTTGCATTTTGTAGCCTAGGGACTTCCTCATCATCAGATGTCATCATCTTTTACCTGGCATCACCATCTAGGCTGCTTTCCTTGCATTTGACAACTCCAACACACTCTTGGATTTGCATTTTGCTGCCCGGGCCATCTCATTGGCATGTAAGGACTATAGTTCGTTCCTTTGACAACCAATGATCATCTTCCTAATCTCTAATGGCATCATAGGATAGCGGTTTGCTCCCTTGACAACCATCCTTCACCTTCTAGTGATTACTTTAATAGCCCATTGCCTGAAGGACTGTGTTTCGCTCCCTTCACTATGCAGATTCCCATACATGCTGCCGCCTAAGTCAAACAAGACAATGCAGTCATCTTTTGAGCTTCAACCCCATTGTATCAGCTCTTCTTCTCATAGCCTGATTTAGTGTATCATCACCGTGTTCTTGTGTTTCTGAGTTTCTCTTTTCTCTCAATGTTTGCCATACACACTGTGTTTCTCCCTATAAACCCTACTGTCTCTCTGGTCTCTTATTCATTTCTTGACATGGTATCAAAGCGAGAGGCGCTTAGTGAGCCATAAAGATTCTCTACATCAGAGAAGGCAAAGACAAGTTGTGAATTCGACATCACCTACTAATTTCACCCTTCCACTACATCACCAAAAGCCAAAGATACCCTTCTCTTCCTCTCCCACCTACCCTTTCTTTTACAGGTTGACACTTCGGTGCTATGACTTCTCCACAAGCAAATGGACAAACCATTGGGTGCCCTTCCACCATCACCCGACCTCCCACAGATGCTTGCCAATATGGATCTTTACTCCCTACACTGCCAAAGCATGTGTCTACCCCCAAGCGCTCCTTGTGCCACCCCTCTCTTTCTGGGCCACAGAGTATATTCCACACCTGCTTTTAGATTTTTATGCTCAAGGCAATAAGATGCATCCAATGTGCACTGAGTCCTATCGAGCAATAGGATGATCGTCAGGCGCCACGGCCTCCTTTGACTACCACAATGTGCTACGGAGGTTACTTCTACTTCTAGGGTTTCGAGAATACCACCTCGACAACCCGCAGTTCTACAATCTGCTCCACCGAGAGACAATGATTGTTGGATACCATCCCCTCGGCAATCTACTCCACGAGACAATGGTTGTTCAACACCTTCCATTACCTTGGCTCCGCAATCCCCTCCATTGAGAGTCATCGACAGTTGCCTACTCTTGGCTCAACATTAGCTTCCCCTTTCCCCACCCTCGACTACTCCAGTTCAAGAGGCCATCTCTGGGAGTTCCCCGTCATCTTCAACACTCTAGATACCTTCTTCAACATTACCGAAAATACTTCCTTCGTCATCAAATGATTTGAAATCCATGATCCATCAAGTGCCTTCTTCCATCGACTTTTTTTTTTGAAGCTTCCCCACATCTTCATGGCCATCCTATACAACTAGTGACATCATCTCCGACCTGGCGACCATCAAACACCCTCCATTTGGGGACTTCTCATCATTTGGCGTGAGCTTTCTCCCCTGGTGTAGCTCCTCATCACCTAGGTATTTGCATTTTGCAGCCTAAGGACTTCCTCCTCATCTGGCATCAGCATCTGGGCTACTTCCCTTGCATTTCACAACTCCGATACACTCTAGGATTTACATTTTGTTACTCATGCCACCTCCACAGTACTTGAAGACTGTGGTTCGCTCCCTCAATAGCTAGTGATCATCTTGCTAATCTCCAATGGTTTCAAATGGCTGCAGTGGTTTGCTCCCTCAACAGATATCCTTCACCTTCCAATGATTATATCGATAGCCCATCACCCAAAGGGATGCATTCCACTCCCTTCACTATGCAGAATCCCACAAGTGCGAAAAACTGCGTCGCCCGTCATCGCTGACTACCACCACATCTCCCGCTACCCCCTGTCTCTTCCATCGACTTGTCGCAGCACCCCCCTGCGACCCAACCATTTCGCCTGCTTGTTCCCCTCCCGCGACGCGTTGTACCTCCCCCCCCCCCCCCCTACCACCCTGTCATGCCATCGAGTCGCCTCCCACAGCGGTGCCCACGCCCGTCTACCCCTCTCGCCGTGGCTCTGCCAATATAACCTCTCCGTGTCACCCCCCCCCCCCCCTGCCCTGGCTCCGCCCTGACACCCAGGTCTCCCCCCAATCCTGCACTATCTCCTAATCAGACGCCCAACCTAACGCTTTTTTTTTGCCCCTCATTCTACCCCCTCTACGCTTCCCCAATCTGACGCCCAGTCCCACCCCACTCCCGCACGGTCCCCTGTCCCATTCAACCAGTAGCTCCAGGCTCCTCACCCGCGCGACTCTAGTCTAGAAACATCTCTTTGGCACCCAGTGCTTCCATCATCATTAGAAAACAGAACAGAAACCCCCCCCCCCCTGGGGTTGCTCCCTCCATTTGCGACAACACTCCCTCCCCCCCCCCCACTTTTGGCAATTTCAACAGTGTGATTGGCATGTTTCTCAGTAGGGACGCGCAATGGAAACCTTTGGTCAGATGTCGGCACATTTTGCGAGTGCCCCCCAATCAAACACCTTGCGGATCATCCTCTCTAAGGAATAGCTCTTAGCCGTCCGTGCCATCTAGAGTTGAAAGAAACAACGATTTTTGGTCAGGTCGTTGGACCCCTCCCCATCAAGGTCCCAGCTTCAAGACCGGCTCCACTCCATGTTGTACATTGGCACAGCGCAAATCACAGAGACAGTCCTCATGGGCCAAGGGATCTTCATGGGTCACTCACCTCTGCGGACGCAGCTCGTGAGTTAGTGGAGAGCTCACCCTATGCCTCCACGAAGGGGGTCATTTACATGGTTTCCTAATATAGCTGCTTCACAGTGGAGACATTTGCGCTCCATAACAAACTTCTCAAACACCCAGTCACCCTACTTTTCCCCGAACTAGTGGTAGAGTATCGCTAGTTAGTGGAGGACTTTGGACGGCTTTTTGGCAGAGTTCTCCCTGCTTCCTTGGCGGATGCAATGACAACTACAGGAGTCCCAAAGGTACGAGTGGCCGTGAAAGACACAAAAGAGTATACCAAAGTTCCTAAAGATTGAGGCAAGAGGCCACTCTTTTAGGCAACAGGTCATTGTGACTGGGCAGCCAGGGCAGTGCCTGCACTGCCACGACTTTGGGCATCAAGCAACAAATTGCACGCATTTCGAACCCAAGGCGATTCCGCCGATAGGCCCGCAAGTGGACTCTAACGGCTTTACACGGGTCGAGAGACGACAGAGAGGGAGATGACAGGGGGGCCGCAGTCAACTCCTCAGACACAAGCACAACAGCAAGGAGCAGGAAGGCGAGCGATGGCCCCTCGGCAAAGCACTCCACAACCCGCCCCACCCGGCAGGACCGCAATCCCCTACATCCACCACCCGTGCCACATGCTACCTCACATGAAATCCCACAATCCCCACACCCGCCCCCCCCCAACCTCCCATGGATTCCCCACTGTCCCTATCCCGCAGCCACCCCCCCATCCAAGGCCACCAAAACCCCCCCCCCCCACCACCCCTGCTGAGCATCCCCCCCTGATCCGCACCCGGTACAGGTGATCCCTCCCCCCCAGTACACCTCCCCCTCCCACAGGAGGTGATGAGCCAAACACACCTACATCCTCCTCACACCAACAGTCTTGCCCTCCCCACACAGGCACCAACTCACCTATCCTTGCCGCCTGTCACACTTTCCCGAGACAAGCGTAGCTGCTACTACAGGAGTTCTTCCGCAATGGCCCGTAGTCCTACATGAGAGTTGCGGAGCGCAAAGAGTTCCCACTACCTCTAGAGGTGGGGATCTTCATGGTACGTATGTCAAGGAGGGGCAAGGTCCATCTACTAGCACCATCGGATGGACCAAACTACGCCTTCTTCCTTCAGTCCTCTTACTCAAGGGATTGGACGACGACACAAATAGAGGAGATGAAGAGTCAGGTGGCGGACCACATCTCCCAATGGATGGGAGAAGGACTAGCATTGTTTGCACAGCAGTGGCCAGGTTGTATGATGGACATTAACTGATGGGCTGGTGCTGAGGTCCCACACTTGAGCATTATCTTTCAAGCCCCTCCACAATGGAGAGCTCCCATGGATGTGATCAAGTGGCCCCCTTGGCACAGGCGGCCCGTTTTTACCAGTGTACAGAGTCGCGACTCTCAACCTGGCTGATAGATGCATTGGCGGTACCACCTAGAGCATCTATTACCCCTATGGTCCGCTCGAGGGCCACCATGGGGGATTGGAGTTCGCCATCCAGGCCTGCAACAAAGCGTACTTGCATACCCCATAGTTCTTCCTCCTCGTCAGCAGCTTCCACACCGACTAGATGCCTGTTCGGTCAGTCACACGTTTTCCCATGAGCTTACACCTTGCATCCTAGAATGTGAATAGTCCCCACTACAGTGGGGCACATGGTTCCAAGAAGTTGATTGTTCGACAAGAGTTGCAGCCAATAGAAGCTCGCGATGATTGAAGAGACCCAGCTTTCCATAGAAGGGAAAGGTCGTTGGACTTCTCGTGGGGATATAGGCGGCTAGGCGGAGTCTTGCTAGAGCGATCGGACAGGTACTATGTGGGGAAGTAGGGATGCTCTCGTGGAGGCCAGATAGAATAGTTGGCTAGCACCACTCTATCTGATCATTGCCCGATCCTCCTGACACTTAATCCCCCAACATATTCCCTAGGTACACGATTCTGTCGGATCCCTGACTCAATCTACACGAGGGAGGAGGTGAAGAGACAGATTGAGCAAATTTGGACTAGGGAGTGGGGCAGGAGCGACCGGATTGCAGAGGAGGTCGTAGAGGTCTTAGCCGAGTCGAGAAGGATCTGGCAGGAGGCAGTCCTACAAGCCAGGCAATAGAGCTAGGAGGAGGAGAGAGCACTCCGGCAGGACCTAGCAGCCACACAAAGATTATTACAGGAGACACCAGGGGATCCCATTCTCCACGCACAAGAGGTGCGCACACGAGCAACCATCGTTGGCCTAGAGGACAAGCGCTCCAAGTTCTCATTCCACACCTCAATAGCCTTCTGGGCACGAAAGGGGAACACGATGTACAGGGAGTTTTTCAGACACACCAAACCCGCACCTCAGGAGAGTAGATACGTAGCCTTCGGGATCAATATGGGAGGATTCGCTCTAGCCCAGACGAGGTGATAGAGATTGCCACTGACTACTACACACCTTTTTCAGCAAGCGACAGCCTCAGCCAGAGGACAGCGTTGCAGACAGCAGGTCTGGGATCACATCCCGTCCCTCGTCACAGAGGAAATGGAGCGCTCTCTCCTAGACCCCTTCATAGAGAAGGAATTAGAGGAGGCTTTCCACACACGATGGGCAAAAATGCCCGAGAGAGGACGGCCTTTCTAAGGCCTTCTTCAGTACCTACTGGGAGGTGGTGAAGGACCCCTTACTAATGGCCTTCTAAGAGATTCACTTCAGGACAGATGCCAAGGAGTCTTTTGGTAGGCCTCATCACTCTTCTCCCCAAAGGGAGAGACCGGCTGGAGCTTTCCCAATGGAGACTGATCACTTTATTGTCGGTGGCCTGTAAAAGATGATTAGTAGGCGACTACGCCCTGTGCTTCCAAATATCATTCATGACACACAAACAATCTTTGTCCAGGACAGGAGCATCCTAGACAATGTATTCATCTTCTTTGAGGCGACAGAGTGGGCTTAGCATAGTGGGCAGGGACTGGCTGTACTACTCCTGGATTTCGAGAAAGCCTACGACAGGGTGGACTGGGATTTCCTAGAGGGCACCATGGTGAGGTTGGGCTTCCCCCAAGCATGGATCCGCGGGGTCTCCGCACTTTACAAATCGACTACCAGTAGGGTTCTCATAGGTGGCGGACGAGGAGAGAAGTTTTGGCTCGAGAGATTGGTCATGCAGGGCTGCCTCCTAGCCCCGTACTTATTCTTACTCTTTCTAGAGGTGATGTCTCACTTCCTCAAGTCACGCCTGAGCGGTTTACGCGGCATCCGACTTCTGGTGAGAGAGGAGTCAGAGTTGTTAGACTTAGAGTAAGCAGATGACACAGCACTCTACATAGAGGATGATGAGTTGATACTGGAGAGAGTGAGACTGGCTCTTGAGGTGTTCTGTACTGCAACGGGAGAGAAAATCAACTAGCGAAAGTCAGTTGGTTTCCTTATAAACCCAAACTCTAGTACAGAGTGGGGCGTCCACTTGGGATTTAGATGGGTGAGCCATCTCGCAGCTGTCCGTTACCTAAGGTTCCAGGTGGGACTCAACATCACTCCTGCCCAACAGTTTCTTCCAATTCTCGACTCTATTTGTAGGAAGCTGACCTACTAGAGTACTACTCACCTATTCCCAACAAGCCGAGCCCTAGTGGTGTACCAGGTCCTCCTAGAGATACCTGGTACATCACCTCGTGTTGATACTTCTCCTCATCATGTGTAGTGCAGCTTCGCCGTCTAGTGCGGAACTTCCTTTGGTCCGGGTCAGACGGTTCCAAGGATTCCCGAGCCAAGGTGGCACGGGCGACCATCATCCGACATCGGTCAGAGGGAGGGCTTGGAATCATAGACCCAGAGTATCAAAGTATGGCCCTCTTGGGCAAGCTAGTAGTCCGCGGCCTCACACCAAGAGAGCAAAGCTGGAATGTCCTATTGCAGGAGGGTCTTCAGGACTGTAGACCAAGGCTTGGCGGAAAGTGGAGGCCGTCCCTGAGATGGATCTTCACGATAGCCCAAATCCCCCTTCCTATGCAGCTTCCTCCGTGTGTGGCAAGGCTGCCATAAGGCCCTAATCCAGAGCCCCCCAAGTTGCCAAGAGGAGATAGATAGACCGTCAGTCAATGATCTAGAACCCCCAAGTCAAAGATCAGGAAGGAGGACAGATTGGCAAGCACCCCCACATCCAGTGGGCTGGTTGGGAGGCCCGCCCAGCTCGTACTATCAGGACATGGCAGGAGATGTGCAAGATGGTGGATGAGGAGGTGTTGCAGCAAGTATCAGGATGCCAAAGAGAAGTGGAGTTGAGAAGAAGGGAGATAGATGCAGCAATACCTCAAGAGTGGCTTGCTCCCTCGATATGAGAGCCGGTAGAGCTCGGTGAGGTATGGGCCGCTAGGTTTTCACCAGGTGGATCCCCCTACACGTGGCAGATAGATTGGGCGTGGCTCCACCTGGGACCTTCTTCACTGTGCGGGGGGGGAGTCCGGCCCTTGACAGAGAGCACCAGGATGAGGGGATAGTTGTTCTTTCATGGAGGATTTGAGTGATTGGCCTTCAGGGGAAGACATGGCGGTTGGACCCTTATGTCTTCTGGAAGGAGCTCAAGTAGTAGCACCTTTGGATCTGGGAGGACAGGCCACTTGATGAGCCTGGAGTGGGATCTGAGAGAGTAGCTATGGCCGGCCACTCCAATTCGCCAAGAAGCCACCGAGGTTCCTCGAGTACACCGCCAAGATTGGCAGACACGTACTGATGCAGGAGGACATGGATTGGGCACCATCACGTAGCAGGCACTGGGCGGAGCACATCATCACGGAGCCTTTCCGGTAGACCCCCTCTGGTGGCGTCTATGGGATAACTAGAGACCAAGGAGGTTATCGTATTTCTTATGGCTAGTGGCACATGGAGGCTTAGCAGTGGAAAATTGGCTAGCCCAAATACAAAAGGAGGGAGGTTATAAGCGCTGCACACAACAACCTCTGGAAAACCCAAAGCATTGCCTTTGATCGTGTGAGGCAGCGCAACTCATGTGGAGAGGAGCATGCCGCATCCTTCGTCATATTGCACCTAGCCTTGGATGTATCTCATGGGGAGCTTTCTGCTAACAGGCAGTCAGCCAAGGCCGTCACCTTTTATATGAGGCCGGGATGCAAGACACGATATTCAATATTAAGGTAAGGTCGTGCGCAATGGTCGGTTTGGAGGCTCTACCCATCCGCCAGGTACTGGAGCCCACAACGGACCGTGGGAGATCATAGGGAGTCTTATTGGATGGCATATCTGGAAGGCGCGGTGTCAGGAGGCTTTTGGCGGAGAGAGACTTTCAGTACATGCGACCTTAGCAGAGCTCTGGACCTCCGTCATCCACTCCCTCCGCGGCCGATGGGACCAGGTGCAAGGTGAGTCCAGGGCTCGTCAGGAGCTCCATTGCCATTTCATGCGCACTTGGGGCAATCAGGACTTGTTTTTCGTTATGCAGGCAGGCAACCCCAGATGGCGATATACCCCCCTCTCCATGGCTTCTTGCTCCTATCTCCCCTAGACCGCCCTAAGAGGCTTGTACATCTCATATATCTGTGACTCTGCATCAGCTCTAGCTAGTCTGTTGAGCATGAGCACTTCCTTGTCACACTTTATTTGCAAAAAGAATCCCACAAGTGCTACCGCCTGAGTCAGGTAGGATAGTGCAATCATCTTTTGAGCTTCGGCTCCGCTGTATCAGCTTTTCTTCTCATAGCACGATTCAGTGCATTATCACTGTGTTCTTGTGTTTCTAAGTTTCTCTTTTCTCTCAATGTTTGTCATACACACTCTATGTTTCTTTCGCAAACCCTACTATCTCTCTCGTCTCTTACTCATTTTTTGAGAAGTACTAGTGATTTAGCTTTGATTCTCAAACTCGATGGATTCAGATTGGGCCCAAGATGTTGACCAATGAAGGTTAATGACAAGATATTACTTTACTTTGGGTGCAAATGTTATCTCGTAGAATAGCAAGGAGTAGCCCACTGTTGCCCTTTCTTTTGCAGAGGCAGAGTATCAAGCGGCGTCTTCTATTACTTGTGAGACAATGTCTCTATGTTTCTCCCGCAAACCCTACTGTCTCTCTCTTAGTCATTTTTTGACAACAAGTATTGGCGATTCAGCTTTGGTTCTCAAACTGGATGGTTTCAAATCGAGCCCAAGATGTTAACCAACGGAGGTTAACGACAAGATATTACTTTACTTTGGGTGCAAATGTTATCTCGTAGAGTAACAAGAAGTAGCTCACTATTGCCCTTTCTTCTACAGAGGCAGAGTGTCAAGCAGTGTCTTCTGTTACTTGTGAGACAATGTGGCTTTAAAGATTACTATGAGAGCTTTGTTGCCTACAAACAAGTCCTACAACGCTTCATTGCGACAATGAGAGTTGTGCTTTGGCATGGAACCCTGTGTTTCATGCTAGGTTGGAGCACATTGAGATATAGTACCATTTTATTCAGAGATGATCTTGGATGAGACTATTGATGTGGTATACTACAAGACAAAGGATAATTTGACAGATTTATTCATGAAGGCACTTCCTCAAGTCATTCAGTGATGACAGCACTCTATATCCCTAAGCTATCTACCTCGTCTAGGATCTGAGAGGGGGAAATAGAGATTTAGTCGTCCCTTGGGCTGCCATTGTCAAGCTACACTAGGTACAGCTAGTTCTCTCGTGCACAATTACGCATTTTCTGTTAGTTTTCAACATTTTCAGCAATCACTAGGAGCAAGCACCTTTTACCAAGTAGGTCAAACAATGTGTGTGCAGTCAACAGTGACATGTGGCACATCTGATCAAGTTCACTGATTTTATGACTATTTTATGTGCATTCGGCAGCTTTTGAAGCTCGTCAGTCAGTTGCTAGCTGAGTTGGTCATTTTGTGGCCATTTTTTCAACTATTTAGCCTGAGCATGCAGCCAGTCCACACTCACCTGTGTTTCACGTGGTGGGAGAGAGTGTAGCTTGAGGAGATACTTTGACAACCCGCTTGTATATCTACCTTCTTCATTTCACTATTCATTGACTGCAAATTTCTGGGTTCTACAGTCTCTTTTCTCTCTCTCTCCCTTTTCTCTCATATTCATTGTCTTTCAGTCTTGTCCATATACTTCTACATTCACTGCACTTTGACACTTGTGTATATCCCTAAGGTGTGTATGATGGAGGTCAAGCCTCCCCCATAGGTGCATGAGGACGACCCGAAAAGGTAGGTGCAAAAGTCCTAAAGGCTATGCCTATGTGTGAAGAACCCCTTGTTGTGGTGTGAGGTGCAACATGAGGTGTCGGATAGGGTAAGGTGAATAGTGTAAATGAAAATGGTGATGCAATGAAAGAAGAGGGCAAGATGGGTGGGCTTTGAAATTGTTCTGTGAAAGATGAAGATGCATTTTGTTCATTTTGCAAATTTAGTGATGGAAAATCAAAAGATGATGATGTACTATGCAATGAAGAAGAAGGAACACCAAATTCATTCTGATTTTGAGGAGAAAACTAAAAAGATGGGTAGAAGCGGAGGTACCTAACTTTTTATTATAATCACCTCGGCATGTGTTAATATACAAGAATTGGTCCTCAAAAGGTTATTTTTCATAGTCAACAGACTATACTCTTTCTTCCTTATGATTTCTACCAATATATTGCAAGTAAAAGAAGAAGTAAAAGAAAAAGGAACAAAAGAAGATGAATACGGAACCTAGAACTCCCGTGTCCTAGGGACCGAGACAGGGATAGAGATAATGAGCTGGAGAGAGTGTCATATACTTGATAGACCCCAAAACGTAGCAAGCAACCTCCAAAGATGTCTAGCAACAGCAAACACAGCTCAAATGTGGCTAGATCAATGATCGGGCTGAATCAGCAAAACACATGTAGTGATGACATGGCAGCACTAGCAATATCAAAAACAGCAAAATGCTGCATTGGCAGGTGATGTCAGCATCAAACGCAGGCTACTCCGCAGTAAACACAAGAAGCATAAGGGCACACAGCAGTAAATGGAGCCTTCTAGGGCTGGAACTAGCAACCAGCAAAGCTAGTGCAGCAGTAGAGAGCAATCGTTCTGCTGTACAGCAGTGAATAGCTGGAAAGAGAGAGAAATGGTGAGAGAAGACTGGACAGCGGCACCAATTGATGATGAAGCTCCACCTGTGAGTTGTTGCCTGCATCTAGTAGAGACATGCAGAATTATTTGTGTACTCTGGAGCAAAAGGACTTCCTAACTGAGATGATGATGAAGCAACATTTGGCTCTCTGACTTTGGCTTTGCTACATGTGTAGTCCCTCGCTCTTGCCCTATTCTATTCACGAGTGTCATGGACCTATGCCCATCTACTCTATGCTGATATCACTTGCCAACTCAGTATGAGATTTTAGAGATTCCATAGGGGCATGACATCCTCATAGAGCATAGAGTAGATGTCATGCCCCTATGGAATCTGTATAATGTCACCTGTCTATGTCAATCATATGCTCTTGTATCTCTGGGATTAAGATAGAGGTTATGAGCTAGAGAGAGTGTCGTACTTCGAACAAATCTCGAAATGTAGCAAGGCATCCTCTGCGTATCAAACAATAGCAAACACAACCAAAGAGGCTAGGTCTGATCAGACAGACAGTGAGGAGAGAGAGACTAAAAACACAAGTGCGTGAGGAGAGAAAAATTGGGCAACAATTGGAGACAGAAGACAACTATGTAGGAAGTGTAGGCGACAACTAGAGGAGAGAGAAACTCAACAAATGCAAAGTTCCGAATGATGCAATAGCTCGAGATGATTATGTTAGCAAACGCAAGGTTGTGACAGTAGGTGACAACTCCAGAGTATGAGGGTACAACTCCTAGATGCACGCAACAACTCACAAGTGGAGTCAAAGGCTGAAATCAAGTGCTAGATAGTAGCATATAGCAATGAAAAGCTCTGACCACGATATCCTCCGCAAACAGGGTGCGGACAGTAGAGATACGGCTTCTAAAACCTACAAAAACACGATTAAGGAAGAATGGTGGACTACATGCCTATTTATAGAAAGTTTGGGACACCCAAATTAGGATTTTGAATGTGGAACACAATAACTCTCTAAGATCGTGTTTCTTCTTAAAATAATAAAGTTTCTTCATTAAATAATCAAGTGTGTTTTGGAGTTGTTTAAGTCTGGCTAATGCAATTTTAGCTCAACACCCTCTCTTAGACCCAAAACTAAGCCATGAGAAATAAGCCCTTTTTATTTATTTATTTTTACCCTAAGGCATCTCACCCTAAAGCAACTAGGGCATCGAAGAAAGGGTGTGTGTCGATTATCCGATGACCTACCAAGACTATAGAGACGATGGTTATCTTACTAAGCCCAAGTAATCACCCCAAAGAGGCCAAGGTATCAGACCAAGGATGCTCGTCGGCTACCGAGGGGTCTACCGAGTCCTACAAAAGCAAATGGAATCAACAATGGACTTTTTCTTTTAGGATTTTGTTTTAATTTGTCATAAGATTTAGCATTAAGTGAGGATTTCAAATCAATATTCGTCCCATTGAGTCAATGTGTCTCAAACTATGAAAAATAAGGATGGATAATCCCACTACCTTCATAAAACAAGCAAAACAATCTCACATACTACTAGGATAAGTATCTAGGGATAATCAAAGGGGGGGGGTGTGTGTGTATATGCGTGTACCAATCATATGGAAAAGATGTAGAGAGAGAAGCAATACAACAGGTGAGCAAGCAAGACAAGCAAAGCTCGCATGCATTTCAAATCAGTATTTGTCCCATTGAGTCAATGTGTCCCGAAGTACGGGAAATAAGGATGGATAGCCCCACCACCTTCATAAAACAAGCAAAACAATCTCATATACTACTAGGATAAGTGTCCAGGGATGACCCAAGGATATGTATTTGCGTGTGTCAATCATATGGAGAAGATGTAAACAGATAAGCAATACAACGGATAAGCAAGCAAAACAAGCAAAGGCAGCATGCAAGCATGCAAGCATCGGGAAAAACTATCTTTGGAGACTACTATGTACAATGCTACGAGTATGGTGGATTCGGAATCGACTACTCCAAGGGTGACCGAAAAGGGATAAATGCGTACAAATGTATATTTACATGAACAGAATGCCAATGTATGGAATAATGTAAAGCAAAACGCAAGCTTCCATGCTCATGTAGAATGCAATGCAACAATGCCACTTGGGCAATGTCCTCGCAGGAGAATTTGTCGCTTATCGAAGCGCCCTTTCACAATCATGTCATCTTGGCAATTCAAATGAAATTACAAATATCCATAATGTATAATACAAAATAAATAAATGTCGAAGAGTGAAAATTATAAGCATCATCACCATCACTATCAAGAGAAGGAAATCACACTCTCTCAAACTGGAAGGAGAAATAAGAGGAAAGCACTCTCTCCCAATCAATTTGAAGAAGTAAAGTAGGATGTACCCAAGCCAATCCAAGCTAGAAGATATTGTAGAATCAACCTGTTAACCGCCTTCATCAAATTATCTATTAAATTATTACTAGACGACACAAACTCTAAGCGAACAATGTCTAGGTCAATCTCTCTTTGGTGAAATGAAAATGAACCATCATATACCGTGTCCAAGGGGTGATGATCAGATTGCCCATAAGGGCAAGGGCACTCTGGTTATCACAGTAGATAACTATAGATGCCGCATAAAAAAACTGAAGTGCAGCCAACAAGTTGCTTAGATAGATGGCCTTAATGGTACCATCAAAAAAAGCTCGATAGCTGTCACAGTGGCAAAAGCTACTATTATCTTCTACTTATGGCTAGCCCAAGAGATAGGTGTCGTATCCAAGGTGTAGAGATAGTCGCCATGGGAGCGTCGAGTGCCATCGAAACGTGAGAATGACAATACTTTGAACTTAAGTAACTCGATCAATTATTCACCATGAAAATTAAAAGAGAGAGAGAGAGAGAGAGAGAGTCAATACCACGTTGAGAGGGGAATCAGCCCCTTCCCCTTTATAAGAATTTATTGAAACAAAACCATGGGCACCAAGTGCTTGAACCATATACAAAAGGCTAATTTGCTACAATTCTGAAAATTAGGGTTTTGAAACCCTAATTTCTACATGCTCAAGCAATAAACTGATTTTCTTTCTTTAGTACTTGAACTAGATCAAACTAAGTAGAAAGTGATTTTTGGATGAGAGATAGATAGGAGAATACAAAGCTTGTGGTTGAAATTTTAATATGAGAGCTTATTCCAAATGAAGAGAGAGATCTCCAATATATAGGTGTGGACTTGGATGTTCAAAAGTGAAAAGTAGAGGTTACAAATGATGAGTGTTTGCTGAAAATGACAAGTGTAGAGATACTTGTCTTTTCAAAATGACACGTGTTCTCTTCTAGAGATCACATGTCACTTTTCTAGAGAAAGAAGCTTTCCAACCTTCTACTCTAAAATCTCTCAAATGGTTAAGAAATTGAGATAACTGTTGAAATTGTTCCTTGCAAAATTCCAAAGCCTTTGATGCAAATAGAATTTCCATTTCAGTAACTTCCAAAAATGGTAACCTCCTAGATATTAGAAGTCAACAAATTTAGCTTCTAGAGAGCTTCATTATATGCGTTCACTAGTTCATAATTTGTTTCTTCGATCATGAGCATCTGGTTTCACTTTCTGAAACCACTCATTATATAGGCTTCTAGTCAATGTGATTGACTGAGTGTAAAACTCTTAGCCATCTGAGCTTTTTAGTCAATCTAACTACTCGACTAAACATTTAATTTCTCTTGGGCATCTCATCAATGATGACCTAAGTATAATTATAGGGCGTTCCTAGCCATTGGCCACCCTTAAATAGAAAGATAAACATTTAATCGTACTTTGAAACATTTTTAGCCAATCAATTAATTTTCAGAATTACTTAGTTCTGAAAAATAATTTCAGCCATTCTAACCTTGCCTGAAATTCATTCTATCAATCCACAATTTGACTGGCTAGGCCATTTGCAACCCCAAGTGGTCCCCAGTCTTAACTGATCCTTAGACTGGCATTAATTAATTAATTAATGCCTAGTCCCTAGTGTCACCATTGACGCTTAATGGCCAATCAACTGTCCCAGGTCAAACTAACACCAACTGATATCCAAAACCCAACTGGCATAACTTGACACAACTTTTGCCTTTGGCATTCACTGCTCTCTCAAGGTTTTTGGTCTTTTGCCATGAAAAACTACCATGTGCATCACATGTGTCTTACAATATTGCAAATTTGATTATTAAGTTAATCAAATATTACTAGCAAGAGCAAAGGATCTCAAAAATTTCACATCCATCTAACAAACACGACTATTGCCTGCCGTCACGTCACCTACAAACATGCCGCTCATCTACTTGGGACACAACTACTACCTGCAATCACATCACTTGCAAACTTGCCTCATCTACAATGTCACCTATCTGACGCAGCCTCGAAAACCCAAGCAACAGTCAACTATAGGTACATTTGATGCAAGCCCAAAAACTCAAACACCTAATTTGCCACATCACACTTGTGAAGTCTGACATAGCCTGATAGCTAGACACACAAGAAATACTACAACCTTAATCATCATCAATCATCACATTTAATGTTTGAAAACAACCTCAACTAAACCCTATTCGCTTGCAACCGGCCACAAGCATAAATTTTGGAATTTTTCATAGCAAATATTAATTTTCACTCAATTTCTTCTAAAATTTTGGAGCTTTTGTTTCAAACCTCCAAATTCACAATCCTGTGCAAAATTTCTCGAAATTTCTTAATAGAAACTAGGGGATTCTCACTTTTGAGCCAGAATTTGATAAAATTTCATCATATAAGTTTGGGGCTCTTGTCAAAAATGCCCAAATCTCTCAACGTTAAGACCCAATTCAACATCTTTTGCAATATTCAGGAACATTGAAACCAATTTTGCCTCAATTTCTAGCATCCTCTTCAACATTCAACTTCTCCATCAATATTCAAGCCATAAAATTGTAAGTTTCCCTTTGCTTTTCTTTTGTGCTACACATGCATTTGTACTTTAAACAGAAGCTGGTCAAAATTACCAACTATTTATAGCAAGCAATGGCTCCTTAGAATGACTTATTGAACATGTTTGGCAAGGATCAAGTTAGATGGAACCAACAATCCCATGTAAGCATACATGATGAGACATGTCTTTGTTGCAAAACAACTTTGGGGTTATCGATCTAGTATTGAGAGAGGGCCTATAGGCCCTATTACCCAGAATGATGCAGGTTCATCCAGCTATCACAAAGGGTGATGTAATGTATACATACATTACTCGCGCGAGACCTGCAAAAGCACCTTGCTAACATTGATGAGATTATCCCAAATGCATCGCTTGTTTCTACTATCTTAGCTAGTCTACCTAAGTCATATCAGAGTTATGCCACTACACTCCGCTTGCTTGCCAAAGGGAACGTCAATGCATACACATTTGATGAGTTGGTTTCACTATTCTTGCAAGAGGAGCAATCATGGGTCAATCACTCCATGACTATAGGTAATCAAGCATTTGCAACTAGCCACAAAAACAAGGAAAATTTGTGGCCGCAAACTCTTTCTTAAAGATACAAGCAAATCAACCTCTTCTTCAGACTCTCACAGTACCAAGGATGCGGAAACCAAAAAGAAAAAATACATTTACTACAAAAAAAGGGCCATGTCATTGAGGAATGCAAGAAAAGGATTGCAAGTGAAAAGAGAAAACAATCAAGTATGATGGTTGCTGAAAATTCAGTAAATGTGAAGGATGCAAAAGCAGATTTTGCTAGTTTAGACATGAAACAATCTTATACCTTTGTAGTGCAT
The DNA here is from genome assembly GCF_053477565.2 of Lygodium microphyllum. Classification (NCBI taxonomy): domain Eukaryota; kingdom Viridiplantae; phylum Streptophyta; class Polypodiopsida; order Schizaeales; family Lygodiaceae; genus Lygodium; species Lygodium microphyllum. Next base: position 136,719,800 of record NC_141147.1, read on the forward strand.
TATTTATATGATCCTTCATCACACGCTCAAGGAAAATAAAAATACATGGTAATTTGACAACCATCTTTGCAAGCACATTGTACAAAAGGAAAGATCCATTGTATATGCTAACAAAGTTTCATATGCAATCAAAGGCATTGGGCAAAATCCCATTGTTGCAGTTAATGGGGGTGTTATCATGCTTCAAAAGAGTCAAGCATAAAGAACAATTTACTTTCAATTTCAGCCATTGCATGTGTTGGTTTTATGGTTAAATTCTATATGGATCAATGCAGTATCTATGACTATAATGATGGGGATGCTCTTGTTGTACACACTATAGAATGGCCTATATCGGCTAGATTTGTATGAGAGAAAAGGATCACATTACAGGTTGATGCCACTATTATGAATGACACCAAGTTGTAGCATGCTCAATTTAGTCGCCTCAATTATGGCAATTTGCTTCACTTAAGAAGCAAAAATATGGTGCTTAATCCCCCTCCATTGAAAGCAGCTACTCATAATGTATGTTAGAGCTATATACTTGGCAAAATGCATCATACCAAATTTTCTGAAAGTGGATCTATGCATGTTGATCAAAAATTACAACTTGTGCATAGTGATGTGTGGACCCATGCACATCAATGGATGGACCCATACACATCAACTCCATTAATGGATATTTTTATTTTGCCACCTTCATTCATGACATGAACCATCATTGTTGGGTATATGCATTGAAGCACAAATTAGAGATATTTGCATGTTTTAAAACCTCCTTAGCCTTGGCTTGCAAGTTGATTACAAAGAGGGAGAGGAGAATATATGCCACATGAATTTAATGTTTTTTTTACTAAAAGGTGTTGAGAAACCACTTCTTCAGTTCACACACTTCATTTTAGGGTTTCGCACTGACAGCCCCGAAAAGGATTGGTGTCCATATTTTGGCCACTTTTTTAGTGGGCGCCCACACAATGGTACACCACCTAGACAGCTTATGCCTATAAATAGATAGTCACTTCATTCATTCTTCACCGCTCTTTTCAATCATTCTTTACTGCCTTCTTTGGTCACCACCACAACCTTCCTACTCTCACCAACCGCTTCCATTGCCCTCACACCCCTTCACGAGGGCATTGCAGTTCATGGCTCATGGCTCGTAGCTGCCTTCACCCTTCCTTTTTTGCTTCAAGCGCCATGTTCCATCATTAGGCCTTGCGTTTGGAGCATCTTTTACCTAGTGTCACCATCATCTGCTTGGCGTCAACACTCTTCTCCTTCAAGCTCCATCTTCACCTACATTTTTCAATCTGCAACCCTGCTTACCTGGCATCAGCATCCTAGCCTCTAGCGATGGTCTCCATCATCGAGCATCAATGATTTCATCACTCATCTATAACAAGGGTTGTTGGGACTTGCATTTTTGCAACGTGCTCCTCCTCCATCACCTGGCGTCACTCGTCTGTCTTAGGGGCTACTACGACCTCCGTTTTTGCAGACTGGCTCCTCCTCCATGCATTTTTGCAGCCTGGCTCTCCTCCATCACCTAACATCACTCATCTGTTCACAAAGGCTGCCGGTGTTGGAGCTATATATAGTTCACCCTATCTAAACTAGGTCTCACCTATATATATGTAGATTGTGATCAATATGTAATAGTCTTTAGGAGTGTATATGGTCTCTCTCTCTCTCTCTCTCTCTCTCTCTCTCTCTCTCTCTCTCAACACAGTATCAAAGCTATCACGATCAACTACAAACAATTTCTTGGATCAAGAAGTATACCTTTGTAATATCTCTTTAGTTCTTGATTCATGTTCTTTTCATGCTTAAATTTGATGTATTGTGTATGTTATAAGCACCTTATGTTATGAATTTTAAGCATGGAAGAAGTTCACTCGACCATCATCGATCATCATTTAGATTATAAATATGTTGAATTGTAGATATGCCTTGCTTGGACACCCTAAAAGTTTCTATTTGGAAAACTCCTAAGGAAACGCCTTTCTCAAGAAAACCAGATTTTGTGATGTGCTAGGACTCACAAGCTTTCTTCCTGGCAAATCCATGCTCAATTTGGAGTTCTGTGTCAAACGTTATGTCAGTTCAGGTAAACTGGACTTGAAACAAGACAAAAGCTTTTCGTGCAAACTTCTACAACACAGGTTATGTCACGATTACTCACTCTTGTGTTTTTGCATTTCTGCCAAAATTAGCCAGATCATCATCTATTCTTGACCAAAAGTAAAGCGATCACGTTTTGAGTATTTTTCATCTCTCTCATCTATGTTGGGCCGATTTCTTTTCTCTTACGTTTTATCTATTTTGGGTCACTTTATTCTTGCCCACGTTTCGTCTATCTTGGATCTTTTTCTTCTGGAGTATGCTTTTTGACCTAAATGTCTTTTTTTACAGCATAGCTTGTATGTACGACTTGTTGTGTTGCACTTTCATCATCATTTCTATATGGTGTGCAAATTTTGCCATCTCATATTGTACGTATTCTCTCAACCGGCTATGTCAAATTCTATAATCGTCAACGGATTTTCTTCTAGACAACATTCCGTCTCTCACTTTCAAGAACAAGGATTCCTTGGGTGGAAAGTAAAGATGCTGCTAATTCTTGAAGGCGATGACTTGCATGATATTGTTCTTGGTAATTATGAATATCTACCTCAACCAATTGATTAGGCTCATGATAATATCCTTGTAACAGAAGGACCTATCTTTGAAAAATAGCAAACTGTTTATAATGAGTGAATCAAACGCGACAAAGCAACTCATTGGTATATTCTTTCTGCTCTTCAAGGATCTCTTATGCTTGATGTATGTAATATTTCAACCTCACAAGCTATATGGAAGTATTTGATAGCAAATTTTGAGAAGAAATATATTACAAAAATACTTTATCTTCATAGTCAACTCATTGAGTTACAATACAATATCGGAACTTCTATGACAACGCATATCAACTCATTCAAGAACATTATCAATCAACTTGCTACTGCTGGTGATGCCATTCCACGAAAGCAATTGGTAACACAACTTCTTGACACTGTAAAGGATCCTCCTTATGATAATATTGTTACCATATATCTAACAAAGATGAGATCAATTTTGATCAAGCTTGTATATCTTTGATTGAATATTCACAACGACATAAACGAGAACACACAAATCAAGAAACAGTTATGATCTCACAAGAGAAGACACGGTCAAAACAAATCAACCAAGATTTACTTGCTCAAAGGCATCCCTTTCCAAATTATACACGTAGGAGTCATCGTTGTGGTAACGTCTCTCGTCTCAAGTTTCCTAACAGGCATTGTTCTTATTGCAATAGAAATGGTCACACTACACATGATTGCTGGGCAAAACAACATGATGAAGAACATGGTATTACAAATAAACAACCACATTTATCCAGAGATTATTCTCCTTGTGACTACTACAAAAAGATTGATCACCCAATCCATCTATGTTTCAAGAAGCATTTTGATTCAGATCGACATATGCTACTACACTTAACAACACTACTGAAGAAGCAAATTGTGTAAGTTATTCTATCTCTTCGAAAAGGATACTTCTTTTTATTATTGATTCTGGTGCTACAGGAAACATGACATATCAGTCCCAATGGTTACACAACCTGTCAAGTCAAAGGTATAGGTGATTTATATCTCGGTATTCTTTCTTCAACAAGAATTTTGTGTGGAGTTTTACATGTCCCAGATCTACAAGGGAATCTTCTTTCAATTGCAAGACTTGTGAATCTTGGTCTCTTTATCGATTTTGACCATACCAAGTGTCGCACTGAGAAAGACAGCCAAATCATAGTTGTTGCTCCTCGAAATGATAATCTTTTTGAGTTATCTTTAAATGAAGATGTTGCAAATGTTATTACAGCTCCTAGTGATCTTAACAACATAATATGACATCATGGCTTTGTTCACTCTGATTTTTCTAAGCTTGTCGATCTTTATCGGCGTGACCTTGTTCAAGGTATGGAATTCAAAGCTCGTTCTCATATGGGTATTTGTGAATATTGTGCACTTGGAAAGCATTTTTGTAAACCCTTTTTCATTTCCACCACAACTCATTCCAAAGATTTGCTTGATCTTATTCACACTAATACTTGTAGACCTTTTCCTCCATCGAAATCTCAATATCGATATTTCATGACTTTTATTGATGACTTATCAAGATATACCACTGTTTTTCTCTTGCGACACAAATCAGAAGCTTTATTATCCTTTAAGCAATATCAAAAAGTTGCAGAACTTCATATTGCTCGTCGCATCAAGAAACTTCGCAATGATAATGGTGAAAAATACATTTCAAATGATTTTGATGATCAAGGTATTTATCATGAATATATGATTCCCTACTCTCCTCAACAAAATGGTATTGCTGAACGTAAAAACAGGACTATCCTCAATGCCACGCGATGTATGCTCATTCATTTTGACTTATCTTGATATTTCTAGGCTAAAGTAGTCTTAACGGCAGTATTTGTGTAAAATCATCTTCCTACAACTGTTGCTCCTAGTAAAATACCAATTACTACTTGAACAGGTGAAACTCTTGTTTCATATTTTCGAACTTTTGGATGTATTGTTTATATTCATATACCCAAAAGACTCGCAAAAAACTTAATCCTCCTGGTTTGAAAGTTATTTTCATTGGATATTCAAATTTTTCTAAGGGATACAAGTTTTATGATCCATCTTTCAAGAAGATAATCATAAGTCGTGATGCTATTTTCAATGAGCAACTTATGGGCAGCACATGGTCTCAAGAGAATGCTGGGCGGACGTGCTTACTAGAGGATGTTGATGATACAAAGTCATTACTTACTTCTTTTCTTTTTCTATACGATGATAAACCTCCTTCACGGGATAATACTAACTCTTCAAATCAGGATTCACAACCTGCACCTATTATTATTGATGATGACCTTGGCGTTGATCTTCCAATTGATAATGAGCATGCTACTTGTCATGTTTATGATGCTGATATTCTTGAGAATGCTCTCCATATTTCTACAAGCCCTATCTCTTTTAGTGATGCCATGCCATCCCTACAAAAGGAACAATGGCAGGAGAACATGGAAGCTGAGAATGAATCTCTTCTCTTTAAAGATACATGGGTTCTAACTGAGTTACCACCTCGACGTATTGCTATTAAATACAAGTGGGTTTATAAGACTACAACAAAATCGGGTGGAACATTTGACAAATTCAAAGCAAGGCTAGTTGCCAAAGGTTTCTCACGAATTGCAAGAGTTGATTATCAAGAAACTTTCTCACCTTTTGTTCGTGTTACCAGTATTCGGATCTTGTTAGTTTTTGTTGTTGAGTTTGATTTGGAGGTTCACCAAATGGATATGAGTACTGCGTTTCTTAATGCCGATTTAAAGAAAGAGATATACATGGAGCAAACAAAGGAATTTGTAGTCAAACATAAGGAAAATCTTCTTTGCAGACTTCATCGAACACTCTATGGTCTCAAGCAATCTTTGCGAGCTTGATATCAAAAGATTGATCTCTTTCTTACAAAACAAGGTTTTATCTCTTGTTCTTCAGATCCTAAGTTATATGTCAAGCGCTACAATGATAGTTTTGTTATTCTTGCTCTATATGTGGATGATACCATACTTGTTTCTAACAATCTCAACTTCCTTCAACAAGTAAAGAAGATTTTATCTTCTACGTTTGACATGGTGGATCTTGGAGACATACACTCATATCTTGGTATTCAGATTCAGCGCTATCAAGAAAAGGGTGTTTTATTAAAACATCAAACAAAGTTCATTGAAGATATTATTCAAAAGTTTGGTTTGGGTTTTACACATCCTGCTAGTACTCCTTGTCTTGTGAGCTCTACCAAAAACTCACTTTCTGCAGAATAATGAACAATTAGCATTACATCAACCTTCTACTAATCTTGGTTGATGTCTTCAATTTGTTGGCTTATATTCTCGCCCTGTGAAACCAGCCTTCCTTCTGTGGATGGGTGGTAAATCCCTAATTACAACTTAATTACAGCAGCAAACAGTTAATGCAAATCTAAAAATACAAATTTACCTATTGATCTTGGACAATGCACTCGATTGGCCCCAAAATTGGTGCCCCTTTCGGTATTTCTTTAGCTTTATTGAAAAAGAAGTTGATTTACAATGGGATCCTTCCAATTCCTTTCGGTATTCCAACTCCCCTTGCTGTTCAAAATCACCAGCAAGCCTTTAAATCTAATTTGCCCCTTGATTCGGGCAATCAATTGCCCTTCACCTGCTTTGATGGAGATGGAAAATGCCCCAAATTCAATTATTTGTTGGTCCCTCTACTTGAATAGGCTAAAAACAGCTTCAGCCATGTTGAATCCAAGTCTTGGAGCTTCCAATTTCTAGTATGCTTCCCGAGGCTGCTGCTAAATTCTAATTTCTGCTGCAAATTAGGGTTTACAACAAAGAAATCTGAAATTTCTCAGCCTCCAGGGGTCCAAATGCTGAGATCTTCAAAACAAGGCTGAGAAATGGCTAGGAGATGAAAGGGAAAGCTGTAGAGAGAGAAAATTCAGAGTTTTGTCATGAAGAATGACTGAAAATCAGTCAAGTGCTGCTGCTGCCTACCACAACAGCTTGTAGATGCAAAGAACTGAAGAAAATCGGTCATTTACTGTCGTTGCCCTATCTCAACAGCATGTAGATGTTGTCTCATGTTGTTAATTGGTCTTCTCTTGCCCTTGACAGCCTCAGAAGGTTCTCCAATGGCTGCAAATCAGACCAGCAACCCCCCCTCCCTCTCTCTTGCAGGCTAAATTTATAAAAATGTCTCTCTCCAACCTCTAAAGACGTTTTTCAGTCTTGCATGGGGATTTTTTACAAGTGGCAGCCTTCCCAAATGGTTTTTCCAACATTTTTCATAATTAAATATTAATTTTCAATCTTTAAATATTGAAAATTAATCTAATAATTATTTTGGTGCCCTGAAAAATAATCTAACTGGCCAATAATTAAATTGGCTAGGGAACTTTCATTCCTAAGTGTCTGCACCATCTTTGACCATCAGATTGGCGTTAGGTACTATTAAACGTCACTTCTCTAGTGTCACCAAACTAACACTTATGGCCAAATGGATGACCTAGGCCAACAACTAGCACCAAATACCACCAAGTACCTGTGCAGCATAACTTATAGCAACTTTTGCCTTTGACATCCCGTGATTTCTTCGGGTCTCGGGCTCGTAAATTTACTTTAACCCTAGTTGCACCTCACATATACGACATTTACTTAATCATGTGATTAAAAATTAATCCACGTGTTAAGTAATGTTTCAAAAATACATGTCCTCATGACAGTCCTTCCCCTTCAAACCTTTGCAATCGTCCTCAATTGCACTGCCAAATGCATCAAAAGTAAAGTACTACGTTGAAATTTTCATAATTAAATTGGTTGGGCAACTTTCATCCCCAAGTGTCTCTACGCCATCTTTGACCATCAGATTGGCATTAGGTACCATTAAACGTCACTTCTCTAGTGTCACTGAAACCAGTCTATGACTCACATAAAGTAGTAGTTCCTTCAATTAACACCTGGTCTTTTCACACACACACAAAAATAGAGACCTCACTCCCTCGCTCAATACCAAATTGGCCCCGAAGACCAACGTCCCTCTTGGTATTTCTTTATCAATTAAAAGATGGAAAGTTACAAAAATGGAATATTCCAGAATACATAACCTCAAAACCGTTGGTTTTCATCTTTTTTGAGTAAATCCCAATTACATAAGGACAGTACATCATGACCAAAACAACATCCCTTTTAGGAAAGCATTTTCTGTAACCATAACTCAATGATTTATGTACAGAATTGCAGTCTGGAAATCTCTGAATTCACTGTTCTTACTGTCTAGCATGTCCAACATTTTCTGTGACCAAAACTCAATGATTCATGTGCAGATCTCTGAATTCACTATTCTTACTGTCCAACGTAACCAACATTTTCTATGACCAAAACTCAATGATTCATGTGCACAATTTCAATTTGCAGATCTTTGAATTCACTGTTTTTACTGTCCAACATGTCCAGAAGAACATCCCTTTTAGGAAAGCATTTTTTGTGACCAAAACTCAATGATTTGTGTGCAGAATTGTAGTCTACGGATCTCTGAATTCACTGTTCTTACTGTCCAGCATTTTCTGTGACCAAAAATCAATGATTCATGTGCAGAATTTCAGTCTACAAATCTCTGAATTCACTGTTCTTACTGTCCAATAGATCCAACACAACATCCCTTTCACTCTGGCATCATTTCAGTAGTAAAACAGTCCCACGAACAGCACTAAATTAGAGCTGAAAGCCCTGTCCTTGTGTGGCATGGTCATTACTTTCTTTAGTTCCTGCATTGGAGAAGCCAACTGCTTCTCCTGAACCTAGACAGTGAGGCTTTTGCCTCAACAAAAGTGCAAAGAAAACACAGAACTGTACTTTCAATGGAATCAGCCCATCATGCAAAGCATTTCCTCTGAGAATAGAGAGAGAGTTTATCATAGGGAGCAAGCTCTACCTCTGTACATGAGTTAGAGATGAAGAAGTACTCTCCATGGCTGATGAAGCTACAACAATCTGCCCTCAACTCCTCCAAAACTTTATTCTCAGACCTACCCATTATGCCTATTATGTTTTTTTTAATGCTCTCTCTCTCTCTTTTGGGAATCTGTGCCACATGGCATACATATTACAATTTTCCTGTTCAAACCTTCCGGTCTAAAATTCTCCATGATCGGTGCAAAATTTGACCTTGGCATAGACCAGAAAGCTAATCCTCGTGCAAAAACGAAGATAATGACATGAAAGAATTCTAGGGTCCCAAAATAGTAACTCCCTAAATTTTAGGGATGGTGACCCCTGCATTCCTCGAGTTGTTCTAAGCAACTTTTATCATTGCAACCACATCAAAAAGTGTAATGTGGCTCAGTTACAATGACTTTTATTGCGTGAGCATTCTTACATGTGCATCTTCTGTCTTGGCCAAGCTCATTGTCTTGCACCATCTCCAATGGCTAAGCACACAGTCCCAAACCACTGGCATTCTATTCTTCAATGCCCATTCAATATGAAACTGGTCCTAAGGCTCAGACAAACCATTAGTCCAATTTGTCCCAATGGCTGCCTCTTCTGGCCATGCAAAGATTGCGGCTTATTCCAAGATAACTCTGGGAGTAAAAAGCAATAGCAACTAAAGAAAAGAAAAATAAAATATTTATATAAGTAAATAAGGAAAGCAACTGCAAAAAGTATCACTACCTGGTGACAGTCACCAACTGACACTTATGGAAAAATGGATTACCTAGGCTAATAATTGGCACCAGATACCACCAAGTACCTATGCAGCATAACTTATAGCAACTTTTCCCTTTGACATCTCATGATTTGCTCGAGTCTCGGGCTCGTAAAATTACTTCCCATTTGCACCTCACACGTGCAACATTTACTTAATCATGTGATTAAAAATTAATCCATATGTTAAGTGAGGTTTCAAGAATACATGTCCTCATGACAACCTGACATTCTTTTTGCTGCAAATTTTCTTGGACAACATTCTATTTTCCATGCCTTAATTGTTGGACTGCAGCTAAACAAGTTTTGAAGTATTTGAAAGGCACTAAAGATTTTGGATTGGTTTATCGGCGCCAACAAAACTTTGATTCTCTGCATTCATTTCAACTTTTGGGTTATACAAACGCAGATTGGGCAGGCTCTCACTTATCTATGCATTCTGCAAATGGAAATAGTTTCTTTATTAATGGTTGTCTTGTTTCTTGGACTAGCAAGAAACAACGTTGTGGTGGTGTTTCCACTACAAAGGCTGAATATATAGCTGCATCTTTAGCGGCTCAAGCCATATATGTAAACATCACCCCTGCATAGCCAGGCATTATGAGACCAACAAAGCTGACCATAGAAGTATCAAATAGAGTGTTGCCCTGTATTTCCAGCCAACAAACCTCAGCCAAAACAGAGTAAATGAAATGGTTAAATCAGTCCAAAATCAACTCCAAGCAATGACATAGCATCCCCGAATATATAAGCGTCAACCAAGCATCATCCAACCAATGGCAATGAGTGTAGACATCAAAGATAAGTGCTGCCCTGTTTTATGACAGTCCATGGACTGTTATAACAGTCCAAAATTGAAGCTTAGCACTCAAATCAAATGCGAAGAGTGGAAGGATCAATGCCAAGCATCAAAACCAAGTGTTTAAATGCTTGTATAGCTGCCCAATGAAGAAGATATGCTGTAAGAGATGAAAAAGAAGGTTACTGATGTAAATTTAATAAATGGACAACAAAATTAGTGGGATTTTGGATCTATATGAGTACAGATTTGCATACAACAACCAAGGGGCAATTTAGGGCTTGATGCTACTGGTTATTTGGGACCTGCATGCAAGTGTTCAAGACTCAATTTGTGCCCACATGTGCTTATAATCCAAGGGCAATTTGGGAGTTAACGCCGCCAGTTAGTCATTGGAGATCTGCATGCAAAGGCATCGGATCAAGGGGCAACCTGAAGTTGGTGGTGGTGGTTCGTTAGAGAGGTCAACTTATTAATCCAAATGTTCTAGAGAATTAGCTTGATCAATTCCTAGTTGTACAACAAGTGTTTTGGAATTAATGTGAAAAGAAATACTGCAAGGGACACCAATGTTTTGGAACCAATTAGGTATCGGCTCGTCTCAAATTTCGAAACACAATTTGACCAAAGTAAAGTACTAAATTTTCAATTATTATTTGTCTTATGGATTTGTTGCTTGCTGTAAATTACTGTAAATCAATGCATTTTAGGGTTCCACCACCCTTCTATACAACGAAAGGCTGGTCTCAACATTCCATCACCAGGCCCCATCAACTCCCTTCAGTAGGTGGACCTAAGGCACCTGATTCCAAGCAATTTGCTGAAATCATTTTTCAGTTGTGGAAAAATTCAGCAAGCATGTCTTCTTAAGTAGTGAAGAATTGCATTATGGTGATGCCTAATCAGAAAACAATGGAAATAATGCAATGCTTGATCTTGGAATGGGCACTCACCATGGGCAGCATGCTGTCACAGCTAGTTTTGGACATGAAGTTGGGACTTCAATTAACTTAATGCTGAAAATCAGTAAAAAGAAGAGTATGCTGATGCATGGGAATCTTGATAATGCAAACACAATGCCTTTTGGACAGCAAGATATGCATCCAAATGTGGGACATACAAGATATTTTCTTGGAAGATCTATGTTTCATGCTACGGCTGGCCGTGGTACTACTTCGTTTGGTGTATATGGTAGAAATGTTTTTGGTACACAGCCCGTATTGCATAGAATGCATGGGTAAATGTATCCTGATTGGTTGGAGGAATGCAAAATCCCATATATGGTCACATTGGAATGTTACTAGTATGGAACCGGACATGTTTGGCAATGCAATGCATCTAGTGCTCCTAATATTTTTCGTACACATTCAAGGAGGAGGTTATTCATCAAGGGGATTGCACTCTCCTCCATCATCAACATCAACACCCAAAATCTATAGGTTCTTACCTAAAATCAACACCCAAAATCTATAGGTTCTACTTAGGTAGGGGATTGCACTCTGCCCCATTTTTCAACATCAACATCAACACCCAAAATCTATAGGTTTTACTTAGGTAGGAGAGACAATTTATTGCTTTGATTAGCATTAGATTAAAAGTTAATCAAATGTGCTAATGTGACTTGCACATGTGAAATACAAGTCAATTATTTCACACTATAGGACCTAGGACCCCGAGATATCAGTTGGTGCCAAAGGCAAAAGTTGTAATAAGTTATGCTTGACAAGTACTAGGTGGTATCCATTGTCAGGTTTTGGCCTAGACTAATTTATTGGTCACTAATGTCAATAGTGACATTAGAGAATAGGCATTCATTCATTAATTAATTAATGTCAATCTAAGGGGTCAATAGCTGCTCAGGGATACTTGGAAGCCAAATTGGCCTAGCCAATTTAATTATTGATTGGTGAAATTAATTTTTTGAACACTAGAATAATTATTAAATTAATTTTCAAAATTAATATTCTAAAAATTAATTTAGAAGCTGAATAATGCTGAAAAATGGGATTAAAAGGCTGCCACTTGACAAAACTTGCCCATGCAAGTGGGAAAAACGTTTCTAGGGGCTGGTGGAAGTTTATTTCAACCACTGTGAAAGAGAAAAAGACTGTTGATGTGATTTGCAACCACCAAGGATCAGTCCTACAACATGTGACAGCAATTTGGAGCCCTCCAAGAGCAAGTGACAGCAGGCCCAAGGTCCTTCTAGTACAGGTGATAGTAAATAGAAGGGGGCAGCACTCTTTCTGGTGGTCCTAAGCCGTAGGCGACAGCTTCCATGGCTATTTAAGCAGAGCAACAGTCGTTTTCAACATTTCTCGCAATGAAACTCTAAATTTTCTCTCTCTATAGCACTCTCTCTCATCCCCCAACCATTTCTCAAGTTATCTCAACATTTTCCACTAATTTGAGCTATCACAAAAAGAGATTTCAGTCAATCTTTTTTGTAACCCTAGTTTTGGATAAATTTTAGGATTTTGACAGCCATCTCGGGTTACATGCTCAAAATTGAGGGCATAGGACTTGAATTCTAGCAATTGAAATTGAGGAATTTCAAAGAGATTTAAGAGGTCAACCAGCCAATATGAGATTTCAGGCTAATTTGTATTTTAAGAAGCAAGGTGAAAGTCAATCCCTAAGCCAACCAAAGGGCAAATTGGTTTGGAGGCTTTCTAGTCAGTTTTGATAGCAAGAGGCACTTGGATTAGCAAAGAAGAACAAAGAATCTCAGTTGTACTCCTTCCATTTGCAATATAAGATAAAGAAATACCACAAGGGACACCAGTTTGGGGCCAATCGGATATCGAATGTCTAAGATTAAAGTGGTAAAGTATACACTTTCAGTTTATATGAATTTTATGCTTTTTGTAATTAGTGCTTAATCGAGTTATTACAACCCTATCCGAGGAGGAAGGCTAGTTTCACCTTGAATGTATCAGCCATGACTTGGTGGCCATACCTTCATATCTTATCCAACATCATACATGGAGATGAGGATGGTGTCCTCTCTCTAGAGCACGCAAGCCTTTGCATTCTCACTACCATAGACATAGTGCTAGAGGCTTCTCTTCAAGGTCAAGTTTCGGGCATCATCAAGTCACCTTGTCTATTGTTCTTTGCCAATTTCTTTTCAAGTGGAACTCTTCAATTACAAGAGTTACCTTTATCATCCTAGCCATGTCACAAAATTGTCCTTACTTGGGGATCTCATTATATTTATCCTTTCTATATATTTCAAAGTTGCATACAAGTGGAGCATGTCGCTCTCACTTCTCTTAGGGTAATTTTTTGGGTCTGAGGATGTGTTCAATGACCAATGTCATTAGATGCATCAATTTAGTGCATTAATTTCTAAATTGTCTCCATTATCAAGCCCAAAAAGGCTTTATTTGTATCATTTGGCATTTATTGCACACAAAAACATTCCCTATAAATAGGGCATGTGTAGACATTCTATATTCACTTATACCACATCCATTGTCCACATTTAGTTAGTCTTCTCTTCTCCACTGTTGTTCCCTTCCTTCTACAAATGGTAATCGCTGCCCTCTTGAGTTGTTGTTGCTGCCCATGCTTGGAGCTGCCACCCTTGCCAGCTGGCTACCACACAATTAGAGGCTGTTACCCACCTGTGTTTTCAGTCTTCTATCACCACCTAGCCTCCATTGAGGTTCTATCGGATGTCACAACACCTGGCAGCACTTGTGCTTGCTGCCTGAGGTCTGATCACCAAAGGATGCCTGCATTTTCTGCAACCGCAGCTGTTCAGCCCTGCATTTTGCTATTACAGCAATAGTCAAGCATCCTACATGGCCCCTCCAGCATTCCTCCACATCAGCTCACCTTTCATTTGCTGGTTCCAACCCTATTTCCACCAGTTGCAGCTGCATCCCTGTCTTCAAAAAGCCCCCTTGTTGGTCGTCTGCAAGCACACTTGGATTGCTGATCTCATCTTCTTCATCATCAACAACTCCTGAGAACTGCTTTTCGCTCCCTCTACTATTATCACTTGATTCTTCTTTCACATTCCCCTACCTGAAGCATGGCATTTCACTCCTTCCACTCGGCATTCCTTCACAAGTGCTGCCGCCTAATCAGCCAAGACAGTGCAATCATCTCTAGCCTCTAATCGGCATCATCAACTCAATTTTGCTTGCCTCGGTACTGGTTCTAGACACATGGCCACCCTCTCTCTCTCTCTCTCTCTCTCTCTCTCTCTCTCTCTCTCTCTCTCTCTCTCTCTCGCGCGGTTGTCTCCACATTCAGTATGATTCATTGAGCATTAGTCATTCCTTCATTCTTCGTCTGTGTTTGTTTTTGAGTTCCTTTGTCACAAGTATTTGCTGTACAAACTCTATGTTCCTACAAGGACACCTTGAATAGGTACTTTGCATCGTTCGTTGATGACCATGGCAGATTTACAGCATGTTTACCCTTTTGAATTGAAATAAGAGATGCTCATGTGTCTTAAATAGTTCTTATCTATGGCTGCAAATGAGACAAATTTTGTACTGGGGAAGTACATGTCCAAAAGTACAATTGTGCATTTATGGTTGGAAAAGGCATCAAGTATCAATGTACATTGCCTTACATTCCAACAAGAAATGGAGTGGCTGAGAAGAATATTGGAACTCTTATGAAGATGGCATGATGCATGTGAAAGCACAAACTTTCCCTCATAAATTATCCTTGGAAACTATAACAAATAGTAAATAGGAGTCTAACCAAAGCATTGCTGCCAGTTACACACTATGAGGCTTAGCAAAACAAGAACCAATGAAATAAAGCAAAACATATTATATATTTATTTATATGGTAAAATCTATTCTGCTGGCTGCATAACCCCATGAAAATCCTTTACAAGGACCTTTGTTGGTTTTTGGCAATGCCACAGAGTTCGGTTTCTTGCTATAGAAAACCAAGATGAAAATACATAAAGGTATTTGACTGTTAACTGAAAATAGATTGTTTCCAGGCACTTAATTATATCAAGGACGCTGCGAGCGCTATTAAAATAAAATATTTTAGCCATCAATCCACAAGGGTACGTGCTGGCCTCTAATTTTCTAATTTATCTGTTCCTCTTCTAAATAATATTAGCAATTTATCTTTCTTTTCCCATTACTGCAGCAAGAAATACGAAATAGCAGCGTGCTGAAAAGGGATTGTTACCAGCCCAGGCAGCTGTTGCAGACCCTATGGATGCAGCTAATGTCAGGACTACCTTGTGCCTCTCGAAAACATCCTGTATGTCAGGAAGAAAAAGTATGTATTTAGGCTAAAAAAACACAGTAAGACTACAAGAATAAAGAGAAGAAAGTCAGACCTTAACGGAAAAGTAAGTATCAGACACAGCATTGACGCCCTGGGAGATCTTGGACTTGATCGACCCGCCTATGGATCGATTCACCACGTGCTTAGAGGCGACAGACCGAAGGAATCGAGACGATCGGACTAGCATGATGGGCCGATTCAAAAATCAATCGGCTAATGCGTTGAGCATGTATTCTACATACGTTTAGAGAGCTTTGTCTTGGGGGATCTCGAATCACTCACAAAGCTCTCGAGTCCCAAGTCTATGTGGTATGTGGTATAAGTAGTTACACACCGCCATTGCCTGCCCAATCTGCGCCGAGTTGGTGGGCACAGGAAAAGTTGACTTGGGCAATCACTTGTCCGCCACCTGCTTACACACTAGGCAGTGGACACTTTTTGTTATCAATAAGTATCCGTCCGCAATCATTTACACATTGGCCACCACCTATGCACCGTACACTTCTTGACTCGCATGTGAATGAAGGGACGCTACGGATGTTGATCATCATTCTCATAATAATTATTATTAGAATACTTGATTAACCACTTTAAATCAACTAACAAAACTTTAAAAAAAGTCACTGATAAAGCTAAAAGCATTATAAAACTTTTAAAAAAATACTAACTAATAGAAATGTGTGTGTCCATCCCGCATGCCGTCCTTCCACCTTGCTAGCTTTTACCTGTCTTGCTTTGTTCTCCATGTCTGATACCCGACGTCCACCATAGCCAGTCCATTCTCTTTGTAATTGTTCCTTGTGTTGTAATTTTGTATGGATTGTAGCTCGACTGAGACAGGGGCCCTTGGAAAAATTTTCTTCAAGATAAGAAAAAGGTCTCTTAAGCTGATCTGCTACACTGTTGGTCAGTTATTGACAAAGACATGATTAGCACAACAAGGCCTCAAAAAATGCATGTGCACTCTAAAAAGCCATCATGAAGACTTATCTAAGTTCAAAAGCTAGAAACCCATGTTTGACAAGCATGTTAATATAGTGACTCCGGTTCTGCCATTGAGACTTAAAAATAAGCAGTTTGTTAGATTTCACCTCATTCCTAAAGGCAATGCAAAGAAATTAGAGATAACTGAGCAATTAGACATACCTCATTCATTTTTGTAACACGTGACATACCCGTCTCACAACCAAACACAGCAATGTGCTGCAGGCTGAAAATTGAGTGTGTTGCAATGGCAGCCAAAACACAACCACCTAGAGAGGCTTTGAGTGTAGGTTTCTCTCCATTTTCAGTACCAACGTGTCCTCATTCATTGGGGTAAGGTAGGAGTAGAAGCTTCATTTAGAAAGGGAGAAGGCAGAAGTAAGGTAGGAGTAAGGCAAGTCCTCATTTAGTAATGAAAAAGAGAGCAGGGGAGTTGAACCCCTTCACCGTGTTTTTTAGACATGGCTCTACCAAGCTCTCTGTGGAAAGGTAGAAAGAGGGAAAAAATTTAGCATACCACCCCTCTTTCCACCTGCACTGTAGATGTAAGGATGACTGAAAATTACTTACTTGGATGTGATTGCACTTAACAGTATGGGCTGATTGTGTTAGAGGAGGGGCCTGAGTTTGAGCATCAAAGTTGCCAACGAAGTTGATGTCTGGTGCTGCTATTGCAGCTTTGATTGAGGTTGCTATTGTTGTGCCAACTTCGCATGCAAGAGATTGCAAGACAGATTGTTGTTGTTGTGGTAAAATCACCTACCATTGAAGACCTGACAATGGTTTTTGTTGAAGGACTGCCATATGCTGAAGTAGTGATGGAGTTTGTTGTTGCAAAGAAAGTTGATGCTGCTGCAATTTCTGCTTGAAAATAGCCAAATGGTGCAACATAATGTTATATTAGAGCTATTTGTTGGAGCTGCAAGGGCTATTGTTACTGCTGTCGAAGTTGCTGCTACTGCAATTTGTGTTTGAAAATAGCCAAATGCTGCAACATAGTGTTGCATTAGAGATGTTTGCTGCTGCTGCAATTTCTGCTTTAAAATAGCCAAATGCTACAACATAGTGTTGCATTAGAGTTGTTTGTTGGAGCTACAAGGGCTGTTGTTACTGCTATTGAAGTTGCTGTTGCTGCAATTTCTCTTTGAAAATAGCCAAATGCTACAACATAGTGTTGCATTAGAGCTATTTGCTGCTACTGCAATTTCTGCTTGAAAATAGCCAAATGGTGTAACATAGTGTTGCATTAGAGTTGTTTTTGTTGGAGCTGCAAGGGCTACTGATGTCATTGTTGAAGTTGATGTGGCTGAAATTATGTCTGCTCTGCTGTTGCTAAAGTTATCACACTTGTGGTTGTGGCTGCTATGTTAATGTGTTCAAGGTATTGCTAGGGTGTATATCTTAGAAGACATGGAGATTTCAGCATATGCCTGTCATGGGTTGGAAGAAGGTTCGATGTGGAATTACTGAATTTGCACTGCACTTGTGCAAAACCATACTTTGCCCAAAAGCTCTTTCATGTTAGAAGACATGTTCTGACAACACCTTGCCCTGAATTCAACTTTCCCTTCTGCTGCTGCTTAGCAGCCATATGGCATGACACTTCCCAATGCCAATATGGCAGATGACTATCCTGAACTTAGAGTTGGAGCTTGCTAGGGCAAACCACCTATTGTGCTTGCAATAGAGAGCCTTGAAGACATTACAACAGAAAGGATAGCACCCATGCACACAAATGAAACATGTGTACACACAACATTCAAAACGTATAGTACACTACAACATAAGATAAAAACATAGCTAATCTAATCACGTTTAGCATATTGTGATTTGAACACCCTTCAACAAACAAATTATTCAATTTGCAAATGCATGCATGCATACAAATCAAACATGTATGCACACAACTTTCAACTTATTCATAAACACAACGCAAACATTCAACTTGTCATGATAATCTGTTACAAAAAGCAGCCTCAGACCCTCCAAAATTAGGGCAAGTTGCATTACGTATGGGTTCGAACATAAATAAACCATTTAAGCCCTTTGGCTTCTCCCTAAGGACCTTGTCCATTTCAATCATGTGCTCATCCTTCTTTATCACATTTCCTCCCCAGACATTTTTGTCCTACGTGTGGGCAATTTTAATTCCAAAGCTCACCACAGAAAGAGCTTTGATCAATAGAATGAATGGAGTAGTTTTTAATAACAGTTGTGCATTTCTGTTGTGTATCTTCTATTTCCTACACGAGAGAGAGAGAGAGAGAGAGAGAGAGATGAAAGGTGAGAAGGATCGAAGCTTGCACGCGAGCTATGGCGGGGAGAGCAAGAGCAAGAAAGAGAGACACAAGAAATGGGAACTCCAATAGTCACAATGTGTGACCGGGCCTTCCTTTATTTACTAGTCACTAAAATGAATGTAAAGAATAAAGTGACATGACGGGCGCCCGCCACCTACAGTGTGCAATGGCGGGTACTGTCAGTGTAGTAATACACGGGGCGGCGAGAAGGATCGAAGCTTGCACGCGAGCTATGGCGGGGAGAGCAAGAGCAAGAAAGAGAGAGACAAGAAATGGGAACTCCAACAGTCATAATGTGTGATCGGGCCTTCCTTTATTTACTAGTCACTAAAATGAATGTAAAGAATAAAGTGACCTGACAGGCGCCCGCCACCTGCAGTGTGCAATGGCGGGTACTGTCAGTGTAGTAATACACAGGGCGGCATGGCGGAGGCGCCTTTACCCCCAACAACCTCCCACTTAAAGGCGAATCTGTCCCAGTGAGAGAGAAAAGAAAAGAAAAAGACAGTACAACTGTACATAGGTACAAGGGATGAGGAAAGGCAACATCTCATCCAATGCCCATCAATCTCCTGAGGAAGGCAAAGCGCTCAGTAGTGAGGCTTTTCGTGAGCAGATCTGCAGGATTCTCGTCAGTGGAGATCTTGACAAGGTCAACAGACTTGTCCTCCACGACACCAGGTATGAAGTGATACCTCACCTCAATGTGTTTCGTCTTCGCATGAAAGACCAGATTCTTAGCCAATTGAATGGCACTCATAGAATCCGAATGCAGTGTAGGTATAGCATCAATCCCAAGGTCAACAACTAGACGGCCTAGCCATATGGCCTCCTTGCAAGCCTCAGTTGGCTGCAACATACTTGGCCTCGGTGGTAGACAAAGCCGTACACTTCTGAACCCTGGACATCCAAGAGACAGCACCTCCAACATAGGTGAATACATAGCCAAAAGTGGACTTCCTACTATCTGCATGTCCTGCATAATCAGAGTCAGTGTACCCCACGACCCCAGTATCCTGGCTGCCATAGCAAATACACATATCTGTTGTGCCCTTCACGTACCTCATGATACCTTTCACGGCATCCCAATGTTTCCTGCCAAGTGTAGCCATATAGCGTGCCACAATACCAACTGCAAAGGCAATATTTGGACGAGTGGCTATCATGGCATACATCAAACTGCCCACGGCTGAAGCATAAGGGATCTGGGCCATCTCGGCCCTCTGCTCATCTGTTTGCGGACAATCGGCCTGTGATACCTTCACATAAGAAGGCAATGGACAGCCAATAGGCTTTACGTCCTGCATGCGGAAGCGCTCAAGGACTTTATGAATATACTCCCTCTGTGACAAGTAGAGGAGTCCCTGATGCTTGTCGCGTCTAATGCGCATACCAAGTATGTGAGAGGCCTGTCCCAAATCCTTCATCTCAAAGCTCTTCTTTAGCTGAGATTTAAGAGCATCTAGCTCATCATTAGCTTTCCCTGCTATTAGCATATCATCTACATAGAGTACCAAAATAAGCAATGAACCATCATGGGCTTTCTTCGTGTAAAGACACGGATCCATAGCACTCCTGTTGTAGCCCTGTGACTGCATAAATGCATCAAACTTATGATACCATTCCCTAGGTGCCTGCTTCAAGCCATAAATACTTTTCTTCAACTTGCACACTAGGTGCTCCCTACCAGGTTCTGCAAAGCCCTTAGGCTGCTCCATATAGATCTCATCATGCAAGTCCCCATGTAAGAAAGTCGTCTTGACATCCATCTAATATAGATCTAAGTCAAGTTGAGCAACCAAAGCCAAGACCAAGCGCAGGGTGGTCATCTTAACCACAGGAGAAAAGACCTCATCAAAGTCTACACCATGCTCCTGGTTAAAACCCTTTGCTACCAATCTAGCCTTGTATGTCGGCTTGGGGTGTCCAAGGGTACTTTTCAGCTTGTACACCCACTTGCATGGCAAAGCCTTCTTGCCCTTAGGCAAGGCAACCAAATCCCAAGTCTCATTTTTATGCAAGGAATCAATCTCAGACTACATAGCCCTCTCCCAGGAGTGACTATCACCCCTGCGCATAGCCTCATCATAAGTGAAAGGCTCTCCTGCATCTGTAACCAAAACATAATGTATAGAGGGCTGAAATCTATCAGGTGGACGTCTATCTCTAGCAGGCCGTCTCACTGCAGGCTCTGCTGCCTGCCCAGCACCCTGACCATGAGCATCTACTGCAGCTGTAGGCTGTCCAACTGGCTATGAAGGAGCTCTAGGCTCCTCCTGAAAGATCACTCTGCGGATCTTGTCTTCATGGAAGACTACATCATGGCTGCGTACTATTTTCCGCGCCTGCGGATCCCATAGGCAATAGCCCATCTCTCCTGAATCACCATAACCAAGAAAGATGCATTTAATGCTCTTTGGATCCAACTTACTCCTCTTATCCTTGGGCACATGGCAGAATGCCTCACATCCAAAGACATGGAGATGCGCATAAGAGGGTGGCTTACTAGCCCAAACTTCCTCTGCAACCTGGAAATCCAATCCACTAGAAGGCGATCGGTTTATGACATGCATTGCCGTACTAACTGCCTCAGCCCAAAAGCTCTGTGGTAGGCCTGCATGGCTAAGCATAGAGCAGACACGCTCCTAAATAGTCCTGTTCATGTGCTCAGCCAAACCATTCTGGGCGAGGGTGTAAGGGGCGGTCAAGTGACGCTTAATACCCCTGTCATCACAAAACTGCTCAAAAGCACGTGAGACATATTCTCCCCCATTGTCAGTCCTAAGGCATTTCAGTCTATACCCAGTTTGGTTCTCAATAAGAGCAAGCCAACGCTCAAAGATTGCCAAGACATCAGACTTTTGCTTTATGGGATAAGCCCACACTTTCCTAGAAAAATCATCAATGAAGGTAACAAAGTACTTCGCACCACCCATAGACATATATGTCATGGGCCCACAAACATCTAAATGCACCAAAGCCAAGGGGTCACTCATGCATGGCCTACCCGATTTCTTATGTGTAGACCTATTCTACTTACCATAAAGACAATGATCACACGAGTCAAAACATGCATAGTCCAAAGGCGGAAGATATTGCAAACTAGATAACATTTTCATTCCCTTCAAAGACATATGCCCCAAACGGGCATGCCAAAGTGATACATGTGGGATAGATCCCACTGCCAAAACATGGTCTACAAAAGACCCAGATACAACAAGAGGATAGAGGGTGCCAGCCTTGGCGCCTCTAGCAAGCACAAGTCAGCCTCTGGTAATCTTCCAGGTAGAATCCGCAAAACAGACATGAAACCCTGCATCATCCAATTGTCCTGCAGACATAAGACTGCGCCATGACGTACATCCGTGAGAAAAAAGGAACTGCTAGTGGAAAACTGCAAAAACTGAATATCTCCACAGCCCACAATATCAAGAGACCTGTCATCTCCAAGTCTGACTGATCCAGATACAGTACAGTAAGAGTGAAACCACTCATGGTAAGGCGTCACATGGAAGGACGCACCTGAATCCAATAACCAGCATTGTGCATACATACTAGGTGTCTCAGTCAAGTGTGAGGCATCAGAAGAACTAGCTGCAAGTATGAACTCATCACTACCATCGGAATCCTCAGTCTGCGTGACATTAATTTCTTCAATCTTGACGCTGGACTTCGCAGGTACTATGCTGCGATCAAAGGACTTCTCCTACACTTTCTCTTTCCCCTTATCCTTGCGCTTCTCATTGCGCAACTCATGACACTGTGGTATGATATGGCCCTTTTTTCCACAATGATGACAAGTGACATTAGCGTTGCGCCCACACGACTTACTACGCAACTTTCCACGAGATTTAGACTGACCCTTCTGCGAGTCACGGCCACGGCCATGACCACGATCATTCCTATCATTCCTACCTCTAACAGTCAAAGCATGTGAAACACGAGAGGCATCCAAGTTTTTGCGATTAACCTCTTCCTGCAGAAGAGCACTCTCAACATCATTCAGTTTCAAAGTAGCACGAGGCACATAGGGCAGTGCGGAATACATCCCATGACTTATTCAGAGTCCCAAGCAAGAAAAGAGGAGTTACTTCCTCTCCAAAGGTGATATCCTGCGAAGTCAGGTTCTTCAGTATAGCATGGAATTGGCTCAAGTGAGCAGACATAGTCGCATTATCCTTCATTCGCAGATCCATACGCTGCTTCAACCAGTACATCTGACTCGCCAGACTTTTCTTATCATAAAGATTCTGATCTTATTCCATAGATCCCATGCACTCTGTGCTTCCTCAAATACATTATAATGTACCTATTCAGTGAGAGACAATACAATCGTGGACTTCCATAGCTCATCAAGTTCAAGCCAGTCGTCATTGTCCATAGTTTCAGGCTGCTCCCCGCTCAACCGACATGGCTTAATTTGAGATTTCTCCACCAAGACCTGCCAAATTTGACTCTTCCAATAAGAGTAGTTGGTACCATCCAACTTGGTGATGTTAAATATGGCATTATCAGTCGAAGAGGATGCCATAATGCAAGCTGAAAATGCACAGACAATGTAAAACTGCTGGCTATTTTACTGTAGAAAATGCTCAAAATCCGCTGAAATGAGCTCCAAATGGCGAGAAAAGTGTGCCAAAAGATGCTGCCCACTTAGTACTAGGTGCGATACACCAAATCAGGATATTTCAGCATTAAAAATACTGCTCAGTCCACCAATAAATGCTTGCTGTAATAAATTTCAGAATTGCAATAATGAGAGCAAACTGCCCCAAAACTGGATCTAATGTCAACTAGACAATGCTAGGTCCAAAGTCGGCATAAAGAGGACAAAGAAAAGCCAAATGACAGTGAAAATACATGAGCATAACACTGAGAGATGTCAAATAGCATCTGCCAGTAAGAGGCACACCCCCAGACAATCTAGGCAAAATGCACCTGCAACTGCCAAAACCTGACACAAATAGGTGTTTGCTCAAAGGAAAGCGGATCCAAAACTGAGACTCAGCTCATAAGCATCCTGTGAACCAAGACATATACTCAATACAACATCCAATTTTCGGAGTATAATCCCAAAGTCTCAATACATCTGTAATTGCTCAATGACATAGACTGCTCCAATAGCATGTAATCCCTGGTTAAAGGTCAAGTAAGCATGCAAGATGCTCCCACTGGCACAAAAAGCGTACAAACGAGCTCAAGGGCTCAAGCAACCCAAGACAAAGTACCATGACAAGTGACCAAGTCAATGCGTCATACGCATCCCAAGAGCATGACATACATGAAGCAACTGATGGAAGCAACCAAGTAAATGATCAAACTAAGTCCGAAATGCTCAAATATATCCAAGGCAAAGCTCCCAATGTTGGTAAAGCATAGACGAACCAAGCGGCATATATCACGAACCAAAGCATGTAATGTATGAAGCCTAATTGTCAAGCATAGACATGAGGCATAAGCGGTCCAAGAGCATGCCAAGTCGGTCCAAATGCCAATGAATACCAATTAAGATGGAGCTTATGCGTAACTCAAATACATTCTATAGATTCAAACATGAGCTCAAAGTCGTCCCCAAATGTCAGATACATGATGGCAAATCCCAAAGCATACATCCGGTACCAATAGGTAAGTGACAAAGCATCCAAAGTACATTCAGCCCACTGTTATTACAGCCAAGTTTGACTGTCAATACTGAGAAATTTCAGCCAATATTTCAGGCCAAAATCATGGAATAATCATGTGCATACATTCTCAAGGCACTAGGCATCATGTAGGCCAAATACGGGCATCAAACAAGGTAACCGGAGTAGAGTATAAGCATCAAATGCCAATGCCAAGTGTGGCTGCCCTGTTTCCAACACTGTATAACAATAAATGACAGTCCCAAATTAGCCAATATTTCAGGCCAAAATCATGGCATAATCATGTGCATACATTCCCAAGGCATTCGGGCATCAAGTAGACCGCATACGGGCATCAAATAGCACAACCGGAATGGAGTGTAAGCAACAAATGCTAATGCCAATGGTGCTGCCCTGTTTTCAGCCTATTATGACAATTTATGACAGTCCCAAATTTGAAGAAATCAGCCCCGAATGATCAAGACCAATGCCCAAAGCTTGAATGACATCAAACATGAAGTCTAATAGCCCTCTTGATCAAGGTAGAGAGCAAGAAGCAATGGCCAAGTGTGGAGCTGAAGTAGACGAGTGCTAACAGCCTGGAAAAATGGTGCAATCTGTCCTATTGGTGCTGAACTTGCTGCTGCTCCACGTGGGCTGAAAGGGGGTAATGGGGGGGTCAAGAAGGGCCTATCAAAGGCCTATGACAAGCCTCTTTGAGCCTTGCTAATAGGTGTAAGGCACAATATGAGGGGAATAAGTTTCAAGGGTTTGAAGCCATGGTTGCCCTTGCTGTTTGCAACCTGTAGACTGAAATAAAACCCTAAAAGAATGATCAAATACCTCAGTACCAATGCCTTGAAGGTGCCTCAATAGGCCGGGAAGGTGCTCGGGAAGCTGGAGAGTGACGGGAGCTCAGGGAGATCGGATATGGCTTTCGGGATGGAGATCCAATGCAAGAAGGGAGTCAATGCGAAGCTAAGCAAGCACCGAGTTGAGCTCGAGCAAGAGGAAGCCAAGCTCTGATACCAGTTGAAAGGTGACAAGGATCGAAGCTTGCACGGGAGCTATGGCGGGGAGAGCAAGAGCAAGAAAGAGAGAGACAAGAAATGGGAACTCCAACAGTCACAATGTGTGACCGGGCCTTCCTTTATTTACTAGTCACTAAAATGAATGTAAAGAATAAAGTGACGTGACGGGCGCCCGCCACTTGCAGTGTGCAATGGCGGGTACTGTTAGTGTAGTAATACACGGGGTGGCATGGCGGAGGCGCCTTTACCCCAACGAGAGAGAGAGAGAGAGAGAGAGAGAGAGAGAGAGAGAGAGAGAGAGAGAGAGAGAGAGAGAGAGACAGAGAGAGAGAGAGAGAGAGAGAGAGAGAGAGAGAGCATACATGTGATAAGACCACCTGTGAAGCATGTGAATCACCTGTGATAAGACCACCATTGAAGCCTGCAAATCACCTGACCACCTGTGAAGCTTGCAAATCACCTACAATCAATTGGCCATGCATTAACATATAACTGGTTTCTGGAAGAGAGAGAGACATGGCTGGATGCATAATCATCAAAGATGGCTTCCCACCTTCAGGCTGTGTATAGATTTGTGTGAAGAGAGGGATGAATCCAGACGAACACACAAGCATGGCGCCCCTTGGCACAACATTTATACATGTGGAGAACCTGCTTCTTCACAACGGCTCCCTAGCAACAAGCAAAGGAAAGCTTGATGAGGTCGAAACCTGGCAATGGGAAAAGAGAGATGCCTGGAGCCCACTTGCCTTGCCTACAGAAAACACCAGATGGGGGACTTCCCCCGCCCTGCGGAATGCTAAAAGAGGGTGGGGGAAGCATTGAAAACCCCCTTTCGACGGAGACGTCAGGCGCCCCCGGTGTGTAAGAGGGGGGCACCCGTTTTCGCATTTCAGGCCTTCTTATTGGCCGGTGCTTGCACACTTGGGCAGCCGCGTGTTGGTGTGTAACCGGCCTTAGTGTGCTTCGTGCAATGTCAATCATTGCAAAGCTCATGAGGTTATGCCTTACTTCACATTGCTTTATTGAACATTATTAATTTTTGAAGGCATGATGTGTGTCCAAAGACATGAATTTTGAGCTTTAATTTTTCCAAAGAAAAGCAAGGCCAAGTACCATTTGTGCGACCCACCTCCAAGGCTTCTTCCAAATAGTAGTTTGCATGCTCAAAAAATTATAGATGTTCTCTCATAACACATTGTAAAGTACACATTTTAAACCATTGTTGTAGATCAATATAAGAATTCAAAGGTGAAAGTGCATTTGGTCCCTGCATCTAGTAGTGGATTGCAACATAGCTTTTGAAGGAAAGCAAAAAGTACATAAATAATTCTAAAACA
The DNA here is from genome assembly GCF_053477565.2 of Lygodium microphyllum. Lineage (NCBI taxonomy): Eukaryota > Viridiplantae > Streptophyta > Polypodiopsida > Schizaeales > Lygodiaceae > Lygodium > Lygodium microphyllum. The sequence goes on from NC_141147.1 coordinate 136,746,468, forward strand.
ATTTAAAAAAAAAACTTTTCTGCAAAGAAGCATTGGAGCATCTTTGACATTGTGTAGTGGTGATGCTCCCATGTTTTTGCCACACAAATGGTTGCAATGAACACACTCTCTGAATTATATTTTACTTGAAATGGATATGTTAATCACTTATGAATGGAGACTTGTATCAAAGAATAATTAAAATGAAATAGAAAATGTAGTTCCAATTACCAAAATTAGAATAAGATGCGCAAATCTTAGCTCCATCAGACATAATAACATCAAGGTGCAATTGTTGCACCCTAACTAGGCATGAAAGATCCATGAACTAATGATGCTTCCAAATCATGGGATGCAAAAATAACGTCTTCTTTGAATTTGGAATGCTTCCAATGGGCGAAAACAAAAAAACACTAGTTATAAGTCTCAAATTAAATCTCTATGAATGTTGGACTAGAAGAATTCAAGTATAGGAGAGTTGGCAAACGTTCGATAACGCAAGCAAGGCTGTTGCACATAATGGGATCCAATAACACAAATGTATATTGTTCTTGGAAATGCAATTGACTTCTTGATGCAGGGTAATATGTGTAGATAGGGGTAGACATCTGAAGAAGCCAATGGAAAAAGGTGAGATGTTGAGCACAACAATGAGTGCATTAGTAAGTAGGAGAGGTCAAATTCTAGAAAGCAAACTCTATGAACAAACATGTATGAAATCATTTAACCTATTAGAAGTGAAGCTAGATGAAAAAACTCATTGCACTATGCATCTATGCTAAAAACCAATTTATAAGGAGAACATGCGATCCATCTTAACATTAAATAATAACTCTATTTGGTGAAATCATCATTAAAGCATATACACATTAAAACATATACATAGAGACCGCCTTACTTACAAATGTTTCATGGCACCCATTTTTGGTTATAGTGAAAATATTATTTCGATTATATGATTTGTAAAATATTTTTAAAAATACAATGGTATGTCATAAGAAATATATGTAATTGAATGCCAATCCAAATTTGCATAAGCAACGCAATGATTGCAACAATGAAACTCAAGAGGGTAATAAATTGTGAAAAATATCCCTAATTGTTTATGAGGAGCCATTTTCATGGCGTAACTTGATTGGAGATGCCAACACATTAATGTTAGCAGCCCATTAAACCTAGCAACAAACAATTTTAAAGATGCAATTTCCTTTTTCAAAACCATAAATTGCTTAACATTTTCCTAATTGACCAAAGTGGTTATCTCACTCTCTAACCCCCTTGAATCATGCCTCTCTCCTTCAGCATACTATCCACCAATCATCTTGCTTCATTCACCCCCTCTACTACACCTTTCAAGTCACAATTCAATTCTCCAACAATGCTGTGGAGGCAAAGATATGCACTCTGCAACTCTCATAGAACATCATGGAAGCATGCAATCTACATTTGTATTTCCTTTGAAAAATATTGCGTGAATTGGCCAAATTGATGTGTCAATTTCTCAACTTCAACATCAATTTTTTGAAAACTTCAAGAGAAAGAACAACTACACATCATCCTTGTAGTTCTTTGATTCTTGGGGATGCAAGGCCATGCATCGTGCTATGCATTATCTATTGGTCATGGGTGCATCAACCCCTCCTCCACTAGCTCAAAAGACGTGGACTTGAGAAACATGTATATGCAACATTTTCAAACATATCTCAAAACAACACATCACAACCTTATATAGAGAATTCAAGCAAAGCAGTGAACCAAAAAGTATTCAAAAAATGCAAACAAAGAAGGAAGTAGTATATACCCTATTGAATGGAACCAATAAGATAACCGTTGTCGAGTCATGGTTTTCCCAGCATCTTTTCCATTACGCACATTCATTGAATTGGAAATTGTTGCAAGCATTGGCTTAGATATTGCAACATGCATAATTGGGGTAGATGATTGCCCATGCTTCATCACCATGCAAAGGGTTAACACATAAAACTTGACAATTACACATATTCAAAAAGGAAAAAGGAGATGAAGTTGACACAAGACATGCATGCAACTTCACTCTATAAAATATGGACATTCCAAAAAGAACACAATAAATTATAAGATGTCCTTTGAAACGTCTCATAATACACCTTCATATACGTCTCATAATACACCTTCATAGTGGACAGTCTTTTCATATGATGATGCATACTTAAATTTGTTTGAATCGAAACAAAAAGTCCAAACACAATATCATCTAGATTTTTGCAACACCTTGGGGTACACAATATTTGCAATGGTATGAGAGTTCACACTTCTATCTTCTAACAAAACATTTATGAAACTTGTGGCAACATAGAGCTAGCCATGAGAGAACACAGGAATCTTGGGATACAAACCAAAGGAGGTCAATGGTTGTCCTTTGAGACTTGTTAATAGTCATAACAAAAACTAGCCTAACAGGAAACTATCTTCTACACATGACGAAGGGTAACCCTACACACATTAGAATAAAGACAATCCTGGGTACGAAGACACCAATATTTGCTCTAATAATAATTTCAATCTCTAGAACTTTGCTATGAAATTATTTGCATATCAATCTTGTACCAAGATTCAAGTTCCCCAATAGTATCATAGGCGCATTTTTTTTCAACACCAACAATGCGGAGGAAAACCACCTCCTAGATTGATGGAGTTTAGATAAAGTAAAGAATTTGCATCTGAAAGGGAGCGACGGATCGAAGGTTGGACTCGAGAGCTATGGTGGGAGAGCAAGAGCAAGAAAAGGGAGAGACTAGAAATGGGAACTCCAGCAGTCACAATGTGTGACCGGGCCTTTCTTTATTCAAACTGTCACTAAAAGAATAAAGAATAAAGTGACGGTGACGGGTGCCTGCCACCTGCAGTGTGCAATGGCGGTGATTGTCAGTGTAGTAATACACGGGCGGCTAGGCAGAGGCGCCTTTACCCCCAACAACCTCCCACTTAAAGGTGAATCTACCCTAGTGAGGAGTGAAAAGAAAAAGAAAAAAGACAGTACAACATGTACACATGTACAGGATGAGGAAAGACGTCATCTCATCCCACGCCCATCAACCTCCTGAGGAAGGCAAGGCGCTCTGTAGAGAGGCTTTTCGTGAGTAGATCTATAGGATTCTGGTCAGTCAAGATCTTAACAAGATCAACATACTTGTCCTCAATGACCCCACGTATGAAGTGATACCTCACCTCAATGTGTTTCATCTTCGCATGGAAGACCGGATTATTGATTATTGGCTAACTGAATAGCACTCATAGAATCCGAATGCAGTGTAGGGATAGCATCAATACCAAGGTCAGCAACTAAACGACCCAACCAAATGGCCTCCTTGTAAGCCTTAGTGGTGGCTGCAACATACTCGGCCTCTGTAGTAGAAAGGGTCATGCATTTCTGCACCCTGGACATCCAAGAAACAACACCTCCAACATAGGTGAATACATAGCTGGAAGTGGACTTCCTACTATCTGCATGTCCTGCATAATCAGAGTTAGTGTACCCCACAACTCCTGTATCCTGGCTGCCATAGCATATGCACATATTTGCAGTGCCCTTCAGGTACCTCATGATACCCTTCACAGCATCCCAATGCTTCTTGCCAGGTGTAGCCATATAGCGTGCCACAACACCAACTGCAAAGGCAATATCTGGACGAGTGGCTATCATGGCATACATAAGAATGCCCACTGCAGATGCATAGGGAATCTTGGCCATCTCGGCCTTCTGCTCTTCTGTCTGCGGACAATCAGCCTGTGATACCTTCACATAAGAAGGCAATGGACAGCCAATAGGCTTTACGTCCTGCATGCGGAAGCGCTCAAGGACGTTATGAATGTACTCCCTCTGTGACAAGTAGAGGAGTCCCTGATGCCTGTCGTGTGTAATGCGCATACCAAGTATGTGAGTGGCCTGTCCGAGATCTTTCATCTCAAAGCTCTTCTTGAGCTGAGTCTTAAGAGCATCTAGCTCATCATGAGCTTTCCCTACTATCAGCATATCATCCACATAGAGTACCAAAAACAATAAAGAACCATCATGGGCTTTCTTTGTATAAAGACACGAATCCATAGCACTCCGACTGTAGCCCTGTGACTGCATAAAGGCATCAAACGTATGATACCACTCCCTAGGTGCCTATTTCAAGCCATAAAGACTTTTCTTCAATTTGCACACTAGGTTAGGTGATGCCTACTAGGTTCTGCAAAGCCCTTAGGCTGCTCAATATAAATCTCATCGTGCAAGTCCCCATGTAAGAAAGCCGTCTTGACATCCATGTGGTATAAATCCAAGTCAAGTTGAGCAACCAAAGCCAAGACTAAGTGCAGGGTGGTCATCTTAACCACAGGAGAAAAGACATCGTCAAAGTCCACACCATGCTCTTGCTTAAAACCCTTTGCTACTAATCTAGCCTTGTATGCCGGCTTGGGGTGTCCACGGGTACTTTTTAGCTTGTACACCCACTTGCATGGCAAAGCCTTCTTGCCCATAGGCAAGGAAACCAAATCCCAAGTGTCATTATTATGTAGGGAGTCTATCTCAGATTGCATAGCCCTCTCCTAGGAGTGACTGCCACTCTTGCGCATAGCCTCATCATAAGTGAAAGGCTCTCCTGCATCTATAACCAAGACATAATGCATTGAGGGCTGAAATCTATCTGGTGGACGTCTGTCTCTAGTAGACCATCTCACAGCAGGCTCTGCTGCCTGCCCAACTGCCTGTCCAACACCCTGACCATGAGCATCTGTTGCAGCTGTAGGCTGTCCAACTGGCTGTGTGGGAGCTCTCGGCTCCTCCTGAAATATGACCATGTGGATCTCAACAACTCTCTCAGGTTGCTTATGCATTTTGTCTTCCTGGAAGACTACATCATGACTGCGGATGACTTTTTGCGCCTGCGGATCCCAGAGGTGGTAACCCATCTCGCCTGCATCCCCATAACCAAGGAAAATGCATTTGACACTCTTGGCATCCAGCTTACTTCTCTTGTCCCTAGGCACATGGCAAAATGCCTCACATCCAAAGACACGGAGATGCGCATAAGAGGGAGGTTTTCCAGTCCATACCTCCTCTGCAACCTGGAAATCCAAACCACTAGAGGGTTATCTATTTATGGCATGCACAATTGTACTAACTGCCTCAGCCCAAAAGCTCTGTGGTAGGCATGCATGGCTAAGCATATTGTGTACACGCTCTTGGATGGTTCTATTCATCTGCTCAGCCAAACCATTCTGGGGGGTGTAGGGGTCTGTCAATTGACGCTTAATACCCCTCTCATCATATAACTGCTCAAAAGCACGTGAGACATACTCACCCCCATTATCTGTCCTTAGGCATTTTAGTCTATACCCAGATTGGTTCTCAACCAATGCAAGCCATCTCTGAAACACAGCCAAGACATCAGATTTTAGCTTAATGGGATAAGCCCAAACTTTTCGTGAAAAATAATCTATGAATGTAACAAAATACTTTGCACCACCCATAGACTGACAAGGCATGGGGCCACAGACATCTGAATGTACCAATGCCAAGGGCTCACTCATGCGTGGCCTACCAGACTTCTTATGCGTAGAACTAGTCTGCTTGCCATAAAGACAATGCTCACATGAATCAAAATATGCATAATCAAGGGGCGGTAAGTACTGCAAACCAAAAAGCATTTTCATTCCCTTTAAAGACATATGGCCCAAACAAGCATGCCAAAGAGATACATGTGGGATAGAACCCACAGACAAAACGTGATCAAGGGAAGAAGCTGATACAATCAAGGGGTAGAGACTGCCAGCCTTGGCACCTCTCGCAATTACAAGTCTGCCACGAGTGATCTTCCATGTAGAGTCTCCAAAAGATACATGATAACCTGCATCATCAAGCTGTCCAGCTGACATGAGACTGCGTGTCAAAGCAGATACATGACATATATCCTGTATAACAAAACTGCTGCCAGAAGGAAACTGCAGCCTAACATCACCAATGCCCACAATATCAAGAGAGCTGTCATCACCCAAGCGCACAGAACCCGAAACAGTACGATATGAATGAAACCACTCTCGGCAAGGTGTCACATGAAAGGACACACCTGAGTCCAAGAGCCAACACTGTGCATACATAGAGTGTATCTCTATCATCTGCGAAGCACTAGAAGAAGCTGCTAGGATATAATTATCATCATCAACATTCTCAGGCTGCATAACATTGATCTCTTCAATTTTAACACTGGACTTTGCAGGTACTATGCTGCGATCAGAAGACTTATCTTGCACTTTGTCTTTCCCCTTATCTTTGCACCTTTCATTGCGCAATTCATGGCATTGTGGCCTAATATGGCCCTTTTTCCCTCAATGGTGACAAGTAACATTTGCATTCCTGCCACGGGATTTGCTATGTGACTTCCCACGAGACTTGGACTGAGATTTCTAAGAATCCCGTCCACAGCCATTACCACTGCCATGCTTTCCATATCCATCATTCTTGCCTCTAGCTGTCATAGCATGAGATACACGAGAGGCATCCAAATTCTTACGGTTAACCTCTTCCTACAGAAGAGCACTCTCAACATTATATAATTTCAAGGTAGCAGTAGAGGCACATAATGTAGTGCGGAATACATCCCATGACTCGTTAAGAGTACCAAGCAAGAAAAGAGGAGTGATATCCTTTATAAAAGTGATGTCCTGCGAAATCAAGTTCTTGAGTATGGCATGGAATTGGCTCAAGTGAGCAGACATAGTCACATTCTCCTTCATGCGCAAATCCATAAGCTGCTTCAGCCAATACATCGACTCGCTGGACTTTTCTTGTCATATAGATTTTTGATCTTTTCCCACAACTACCATGCACTCTGTTCCTCCTCAAAGACATTATAGTGAACCTGTTCTGTGAGAGACAATACAATAGTGGACTTGCATAACTCATCAAGCTCAAGCCATTCCTCATTTGGCATAGTTGTAGGCAGATGCCCGCTTAACCTCAAAGGTTTGATCTACGATTTCTACACCAACACCTGCCAAATCTGGCTCTTCCAATAAGAGTAATTCATACCATCAAGCTTAGTGATGTTGAAAATAGCATGATCAGTGGACGAACTCGCCATAATGCAGGTTGGAAGATTGTAGACAGTTTATTGTAGAAAATGACAAAAAAATCACCAAAATCGAGGAAAAATAGCAAAGAAAGTAGAATCAAAGCTGCTGCCCAGCAAATACTAGTGAAAGTACATCATTTCAGAGTGTTTCAGCATGAAAAATCCATATTAGTCCATACATATATGCTTGTTGTAATAAGTTTTAGATTTCAGTAAGAGAGAGCTAACAATGCCAAAATCGGATCCCAAGGCAATCAGATACTGCCAAGACCAAAGCCGGCATCATGCAGGCATAGCATAAGCATATGACGGTTGATAAGAATGAATCCAACACCCAAGTATGTCATACAAATATCTGCCAGTGAGTAGGTACACCCCCTAGTCAACGGGGTAAAGTGTTCCTACCACTACCAAAACTTGACACAAGAAGGTGTTAGTTCACAAAGATATGGATCCAAAACTGAGACTTAGCTCATAAGCATACGATGAACCAAGACATATGATATATCATCCCAAAAGGTAAGAAGTCCCAAAGTCTCAAGTGTTTGTAACTGCTCAATGGCATGTAATTGAAATAGGCGTAAAAAAAATGTGAGCTGGCTTGGGGGGTCTGCTGTCCCACGTGTCAACAATGGGGCCCAAAGGGGGCACAAATGAGGGCCAAAGAAGGCCTACACCAAGCCTCAGCAAGCCTTGACAGGCTGGAAGCAAGATCCAGGTGAAGGAAGCTCCAAGAGGTGTGAGCTATGGCTGCCCACAACTTGTTTACAACTTGTGAGACCTAAGAACTGAAGTAAACCCTGAAGAAAATGATCAAATACCTATGATGTAATGCCCTGAAGGTGCCCAACAATACCGGGAAGGTGCTCGGGAAGCCGGGGAGTGACGGGAGCTCGAAGGAGTCGGATATGGCTGCCGGGAAGGAGACCCAATGCCAATAGGGAGTCAATGGGGTACTGAGAATGCCACGAACTAAGCTCAAGAGTCAAAAAGTGAAGCTCTGATACCAGTTTAAAGGGAGCGACGGATCGAAGGTTGGACTCGAGAGCTATGGCGGAAGAGCAAAAGTAAGAAAAGGAAGAGACTAGAAATGGAAACTCCAACAGTCACAATGTGACCGGGCCTTCCTTTATTCAAACTGTCACTAAAAGAATAAAGAATAAAGTGATGGTGACGGGCGCCCACCACCTGCAGTGTGCAGTGGCGGTGACTGTTAGTGTAGTAATACACAAGCAGCTAGGCAGAGGTGCCTTTACCCCCAACAGCATCAATCTCAACTCTAGAATTGGTATTGTAATACATATGAGAATCCCTTGGCAATTCATGCAAGGCAGCAATGTTCAATGTATTTACATCTTTGTTTTTAGAGGCCAAAATAGCAAGTCATTTGAAAAAAGAGGCATAATATTGCTCACATTAGATGTCCATGTAAACATGTGAGATGATACCATCCATGTTCGCATCTTTATGTAATATTTTCCCTTCCCCCCCCCCCCTCGAATGCATTTCCCACCCCCCTTTAATTAACGAAATTTTTTTCTAAATAAAAAAGGATAATGCATCCCCTTACTCACACCGCCAGCTCTAGCGGACGAAAGGGGGGGGCTGCTATGGATGTTGTGACAGCATGGTAGAGGGACAGGGAGTTGCAAGGAGACACTAAGCATAACGATGGAGCCGTGAACGTTGCAATGATGATGAGGCGTGCTGATTCGGACGGTAACACATCACTAGTCCTCTCCCTGTCAACCACAGTTGCGTGGCGCCAGCCCAACCACCTGGCCACCTAGAAAGAGATTGGGGGGGCCTCCATACCATGCTATTTCCCCCCCCCCCCCCCCCCCCCCCCCCCCCCCAATTACACTATAAAAGCCATTAGGACTAACAAGGGAGGGGATTATGATCGTGACTCTTCCCTCTGCTGTCGAACTAGAGAAAGAGAGGGAGAGAGTAAGAGAAAAGAGAGAGAGAGTGTGAGAGAAAAGAGAGAGATTGTGTTAGAGAAAAGAGAGAGAGAGAGAGAGAGAGAGAGAGAGAGAGAGAGAGAGAGAGAGAGAGAGAGAGAGAGGGGGGGAGAATTTTCCTTAGAGTCTTCCGAGCTTTCCCTTTCTTTTTCTCCCCCTCTCTGAGAGGGTTCTCACGAGCGGTTTTCTTCCACAAGGAGTCAACTCTCTTGTAGCCTAGATGCGTAGCCGCAAAGTAAAAGCCGAATTATACGATGCCTCCCAAGAGAAGTAAGGTCCAATTGAGTGCGAATCCCACTTCAACCGATGCAATTATAGGTCAAGGAATTGCGACACTTGGTAACTAGGTGCATCCCATAAATCTTACTTTGATGGGAACTCTTAAAAGTGCAGATCGACTTCATTGAGAAGGGAGAAGTATTCTGGTAAAAATCTATGATAACTAACCACTGATTAGGTTGCATTATTCAATCATGTTGGAAATTATGTTTTATTGCACTCCAACATGTTTAGAATGAACAACCTGCATAAAAGATTTCGCATTTGTGCACACTGAAATCAAGGACTTTATTGATTGTGTTCGTAGTACATTAGATTTATGCACTAGCATTGGCATGCTTGAGAGGTAAAAGAAAATGAAAAATGGGTTATCAGGACAATAAAGCATATTTATCAGTAAGCGAAAATCGCACTTTTTGCATGGCAAAATTTGTGAAATAAAGGCTTGAATCAAGTCCATGAGGATTGTGAGTTGCTACGTTAACGGTTAAGTATGTTTAAGTCATGGCAATACTAAATCGAGTATTAGGCTCCTAATAAACCTTTAAGAGAGGAGTAGCTTGCATTTGCATTAGGCCTGATGACTCATGTCCCCCACGCAAAAAAAAGAAAATACAAGTCTCTATTATGTTTTACATAAGTGCATTGAAATGAATTCCCAAGAGGGGAAGCTCCGTAGTGCATCATCGTCTTAAGAAGGACTCGCATCTAGATTACGTGGTATCATGGACGGTTTCAGTTGCACCGCTAGGCATTCATCTTAAAGATAGTTATAGGACATGCATATGAAGTGCTAAACTTAAATGCTCAAGGCAGTTCAATAAGATGAATCCTATATACGCGAGGTTAGGGATTAACTTGACTTATTTAGGGTTTAAAAGTAAATGAGCCAAACTATTGTTACATTCATAAGAGGGCCTTGGGACAAGTAAAACACTCCCTCGCTTCTATCCTACATTTGGCCTCAATAAAGTTGAAATAACCTTGAAGATATCAACTTTAACCATGACACAACTCGATGTTAATATAAGAGAGCTCGAGTGACATTTCTCCAAGACAAAAATCCTGGACTAAAGGCTAGCAAGCTAGGACAACTACCATCTGAGAACTATAGGATATAGATCCAATTGCATAATTCCTTGCTCCTACCACATAGGAGTGGGGTCAGAAAGAAGGTATTCCCTATCCACAAGAGGATATTGGAAATTGCCGCCAACGCAAGAAGGACAAACACTAAGTGTCAAAGATAAAGACTCCACCTTAGCAGATGTTCGAGCACTCGCCTTCATTGTTGTTTTTTGTGCTTGTAACACTAGATTCAATGTCTGTGAAAGGAATGTATGACCCAACTCACAGAGGAAATTTGAACAATGAATCAAGTTGAATTCATGGATGGCGTGCCAAGCTACCCCCAGCTGGCTGCCAACCTTACCAAGGGGGTTCCAAATAGCCGTGACGGGAACCTAGACCGAACCCGCAATGAGAGGTCTTTCCATGGGTGCCCTTAGGACTAACAAGGGAGGGGATTATGATCGTGACTCTTCCATGCTATCAGACTAGAGAAAGAGAGAGGGAGAGAGTAAGATAAAAGAGAGGGAGAGTGTGAGAGAAAAGAGAGACTTTGTGTGAGAGAAGAGAGAGAGAGAGAGAGTAAGAGCAAAAGAGAGAGAGAGAGAGGGGGAGAGAATTTTCCTTAGAGGCTTCCGAGCTTTCCCTTTCTTTTTCTCCCCCTCTCTGAGAGGGTTCTCACGAGCGGTTTCCTTCCACAAGGAGTCAACTCTCTTGTAGCCTAGATGCGTAGCTGCAAAGTAAAAGCCGAATTATACGATGCCTCCCAAGCAAAGTAAGGTCCAATTGAGTGCGAATCCCGCTTCAACCGATGCAATTATGAGTCAAGGAACTGCAACAATTGGTAACCAGGTGCATCCCATAAATCTTACTTTGATGGGAACTCTTAAAAATGTAGATCGACTTCATTGAGAAGGGAAAAGTATTCTCGTAAAAATCTATGATAACTAACCATTGATTAGGTTGCATTATTCAATCATGTTGGAAATTATGTTTTATTGCACTCCGGCATGTTTAGAACGAACAACTTGCATAAAAGATTTCGCATTTGTGCACACTGAAATCAAGGACTTTATTGATTGTGTTCGTAGTACATTAGATTTATGCACTAGCATTGGCATGCTTGAGAGGTAAAAGAAAATGAAAAATGGGTTATCAGGACAATAAAGCATATTTATTAGTAAGTAGAAATCGTACTTTTTGCATGGCAAAGTTTGTGAAATTGGAAAGATATGAGTAAAAGCTTGAATCAAGTCCATGAGGATTGTGAGTTGCTACGTTAACGGTTAAGTATGTTTAAGTCATGGCAATACTAAATTGGGTATTAGGCTCCTAATAAACCTTTAAGAGAGGAGTAGCTTGCATTTGCATTAGGCCTGATGACTCATGTCCCCCACACAAAAAAAGAAAATATAAGTCTCTATTTATGTTTTGCATAAGTGCATTGAAATGAATTCCCAAGAGGGGAAGCTTCGTAGTGCATCATCGTCTTAAGAAGGACTCGCATCTAGATTACGTGGTATCATGGACGGTTTCAGTTGCACTGCTAGGTATTCATCTTAAAGATAGTTATAGGACATGCATATGAAGTGCTAAACTTAAATGCTCAAGGCAGTTCAATAAGATGAATCCTATATACGCAAGGATAGGGATTAACTCGACTTATTTAGGGTTTAAAAGTAAATTAGCGAAACTATTGTTACATTCATAAGAGGGCCTTGGGATAAGTAAAACACTCCCTGGTCTCTATCCTACATCTGGCCTTAATAAAGTTGAAACAACCTTGAAAATATCAACTTTAACCATGACACAACTCGATGTTAATATAAGAGAGCTCGAGTGATATTTCTCCAAGACAAGAATCCTGGACTAAAGGCTAGCAAGCTAGGACAACTACCATATGAGAACTATAGGATATAGATCCAATTGCATAATTGCTTGCTCCTACCACATAGGAGTGGGGTCAGAAAGAAGGTATTCCCTATCCATCAAAGGATATTGGAAATTGCTGCCAACACAAGAAGGACAAACACTAAGTGTCAAAGATAAAGACTCCACCTTAGCAGATGTCCGAGCACTCACCTTCATTGTTGTTTTTTGTGCTTGTAACACTAGATTCAATGTCTGTGAAAGGAATGTATGACCCAACTCACAAAGGAAATTTGAACAATGAATCACGTTGAATTCATGGATGGCGTGCCAACCTACCCCCATCTCGATGCCAACCTTGCCAAGGGGGTTCCAAATAGCCGTGACGGGAACGTAGATCGAACCCGCAATGAGAGGTCTTTCCATGGGTGCCCTTAGGACTAACAGGGGAGGGGATTATGATCGTGACTCTTCCATGCTGTCAGACTAGAGAAAGAGAGAGTAAGAGAAAAGAGAGGGAGAGTGTGAGAGAAAAGAGAGACTTTGTGTGAGAGAAAAGAGAGAGAGAGAGAGAGAGAGAGAGAGAGAGAGAGAGAGAGAGAGAGAGAGAGAGAGAGAGAGAGAGAGAGAGAGAGAGAGAGAGAGAGGAGAGAATTTTCCTTAGAGGCTTCCGAGCTTCCCCTTTCTTTTTCTCCCCCTCTCTGAGAGGGTTCTCACAAGTGGTTTCCTTCCACAAGGAGTCAACTCTCTTGTAGCATAGATGCGTAGCTGCAAAGTAAAAGCCGAATTATACGATGCCTCCCAAGCGAAGTAAGGTCCAATTGAGTGCGAATCCCACTTCAACCGATGCAATTATGGGTCAAGGAACTGTGACACTTAGACCAGGTGCATCCCATAAATCTTACTTTGATGGGAACTCTTAAAAACGTAGATCGACTTCATTGAGAAGGGAGAAGTATTCTCGTAAAAATCTATGATAACTAACCACTGATTAGGTTGCATTATTCAATCATGTTGGAAATTATGTTTTATTGCACTCCGGCATGTTTAGAACAAACAACTTGCACAAAAGATTTCGCATTTGTGCACACTGAAATCAAGGACTTTATTGATTGTGTTCGTAGTACATTAGATTTATGCACTAGCATTGGGATGCTTGAGAGGTAAAAGAAAATGAAAAATGGGTTATCAGGACAATAAAGCATATTTATTAGTAAGCGAAAATCGTACTTTTTGCATGGCAAAATTTGTGAAATTGGAAAGGTATGAGTAAAGTCTTGAATCAAGTCCATGAGGATTGTGAATTGCTACGTTAACGGTTAAGTATGTTTAAGTCATGGAAATACTAAATTGGGTATTAGGCTCCTAATAAACCTTTAAGAGAGGAGTAGCTTGCATTTGCATTAGGCTTGATGACTCATGTCCCCCACACAAAAAAAGAAAATACAAGTCTCTATTTATGTTTTGCATAAGTGCATTGAAATGAATTCCCAAGAGGGGAAGCTCCATAGTGCATCATCGTCTTAAGAAGGACTCGCATCTAGATTACGTGGTATAATGGATGGTTTCAGTTGCACTGCTAGGCATTCATCTTAAAGATAGTTATAGGACATGCATATGAAGTGCTAAACTTAAATGCTCAAGGCAGTTTAATAAGATGAATCCTATATATGCAAGGAAAGGGATTAACTTGACTTATTTAGGGTTTAAAAGTAAATGAGCCAAACTATTGTTACATTCATAAGAGGGCCTTGGGATAAGTAAAACACTCCCTGGCCTCTATCCTACATCTGGCCTTAATAAAGTTGAAACAACCTTGAAGATATCAACTTTAACCATGACACAACTCGATGTTAATATAAGAGAGCTTGAGTGACATTTCTCCAAGACAAGAACCCTGGACTAAAGGCTAGCAAGCTAGACAGCTACCATCTGAGAACTATTGGATATAGATCCAATTGCATAATTGCTCGCTCCTACCACATAGGAGTGGGGTCAGAAAGAAGGTATTCCCTATCCATCAAAGGATATTGGAAATTGCCGCCAATGTAAGAAGGACAAACACTAAGTGTCAAAGATAAAGACTCCACCTTAGCAGATGTCCGAGCACTTGCCTTCATTGTTGTTTGTGCTTGTAACACTAGATTCAATGTCTGTGAAAGGAATGTATGACCTGACTCACAAAGGAAATTTGAACAATGAATCAGGTTGAATTCATGGATGGCGTGCCAAGCTACCCCCAGCTGGCTGCCAACCTTACCAAGGGGGTTCCAAATAGCTGTGATGGGAACGTAGACCGAACCCGCCATGAGAGGTCTCTCCATGGGTGCCCTTAGGACTAACAAGGGAGGTGATTATGATCGTGACTCTTCCATGCTGTCAAGCTAGAGAAAGAGAGAGGGAGAGAGTAAGAGAAAAGAGAGGGAGAGTGTGAGAGAAAAGAGAGACTTTGTGTGAGAGAAAAGAGAGAGAGAGAGAGGGAGAGTGTAAGAGCGAGCGAGAGAGAGAGAGAGAGAGAGAGAGAGAGAGAGAGAGAGAGAGAGAGAGAGAGAGAGAGAGAGAGAGAGAGAGAGAGAGAGAGAGAGAGAGAGAGAGAGAGAGGAGAGAGAGAATTTTCCTTAGAGGCTTCCGAGCTTTCTCTTTCTTTTTCTCCCCCTCTCTGAGAGGGTTCTCACGAGTAGTTTCCTTCCACAAGGAGTCAACTCTCTTGTAGCCTAGGTGCATAGCCGCGAAGTAAAAGCCGAATTATACGATGCCTCCTAAGCGAAGTAAGGTCCAATTGTGTGTGAATCCCGCTTCAACCGATGTAGCTACGAGTCAAGGAACCATGACACTTGGTAACCAGGTGCATCCCATAAATCCTACTTTGATGGGAACTCTTAAAAACATAGATCGACTTCATTGGGAAGGGTGAAGTATTCTGGTAAAAGTCTATGATTATTAACCACTAATTAGGTTGCATTATTCAATCATGTTGGAAATTGTGTTTTATTGCACTCTGGCATGTTTAGAACGAACAACTTGCACAAAAGATTTCGCATTTGTGCACACTGAAATCAAGGACTTTATTGATTGTGTTCGTAGCACACTAGATTTATGCACTAGCATTGGCATGCTTGAGAGGTAAAAGAAATTGAAAAATGGGTTATCGAGATGATAAAGCATATTCATTAGTAAGCGGAAATTGTACTTTTTGCATCGCAAAATTTGTGAAATTGGAAAGGTAGGAGTAAAGTCTTGAATCAAGTGCACGAGGATCGTGAGTTGCTACGTTAACGATTAAGTATGTTTAGGTCATGGTAATACTAAACCAGGTATTAGGCTCCTATAAACCTGTAAGAGAGGAGTAGTTCGCATTTGCATTAGGCCTGATGACTCGTGTCCCCCCCCACAAAAAAAAAAAGTCTCTATTTATGTTTTGCATAAGTGCATTGAAATGAATTCTTGAGAGGGGAAGCTCTGTAGTGCATCATCGTCTTAAGAAGGACTCGCATCTAGATTACGTGGTATCATGGACGGTTTCACTTGCACTGCTAGGGATTCATCTTAAAGATAGTTATAGGACATGCATATGAAGTGCTAAACTTAATTTCTCAAGGCAGTTCAATAAGATGAATCCTATATATGTAAGGATAGGGCTTAACTCGACTTATTTAGGGTTTAAAAGTAAATGAGCCAAACTATTGTTACATTCATAGGAGGGCCTTGGGACAAGTAAAACACTTCCTGGCCTCTATCCTACATCTGGCCTCGATAAAGTTGAAACAACCTTGAAGATATCACCTTTGACCATGACACAACTCGATGTTAATAGAAGAGAGCTCGAGTGATGTTTTTCCAAGACAAGAACTCTGGACTAAAGGCTAGCAAGCTAGGATAGCTACCATCCGAGAACTATCGGATATAGATCCAATTGCATAATTGCTCGCTCCTACCACATAGGAGTGGGGTCAGAAAGAAGGTATTCTCTATCCATCAGAGGATATTGGAAATTGCTGCCAATGCAAGAACGACAAACGCTAAGTGTCAAAGATAGGGACTCCACCTTAGCAGATGTCCGAGCACTTGCCTTCATTGTTGTTTGTGCTTGTAACACTAGATTCAATGTCTGTGAGAGGAATGTATGACCCAACTCACAAAGGAAAATTGAATAATGAATTAGGTTGAATTCATGGATGGCGCACCAAGCTACCCCCAACTAGTTGCCAACCCTAGCCAAGGGGGTTCCAAATAGGCGTGACGGGAATGTGGACCAAACCCGCCATGAGAGGTCTCTCCATGGGTTAGTTTGAATATAGGAGGACACTTGGATGCCAGGGGGGGCTCTGGCTGTAAATTCCCTGCCTCTCCGGGTCCTACTCAAACGATTTATGTGACTTGAGATAGATTTTTGAGGCCATGTTACTAGTACAGGGGCGAAAACTTGGAGGAAATAAGGCTCATCCTCATGGATTGTGGGATTCATATTTTGTGGACGAGATTTGTATTTCATTTAAAATGGTAAAATAAAGTTTACCTCCAAGGAACTTGTCAGAATTGTTCTCGTATCAATGCCATAAGTTACGCAAACGAACCTTGTTTCCTAAAAGGCTTAATTAAGGAAGCTGTTTTTAAATGTCCCACATAAATGTGATAGGACCTAATTAGATAACTAAAGAACACCCATTGAGGGAAGCGGGTGGGCAAGACCCCTGCTGGGTCCGTCTTACGGAAGAGTGGTCCTAGAGAACTGGGATGCTTCTCACAAGGTTCTATAGTTGTACGATCTTTAGGCAATATTAGGTTAGAACCCGATTCATGCTGTTTTAGGGGACCAAAATGGGACTATGCCATATGGGTAGAGAGGCTGAGCAGTGCATCCCTCTCATTTCCCATTATCTTTGAACCAAGTGTGTAGCATGGGTCTACTTCGGCTTGTGCATTTTTGCGTAAAGTAGGATGTCCAAGATCTGACACTAGAATAATGTTAGGGGACCTTAGCTACTAGAAACCCCGATCTCGGGTCAATCCTAGTGGGTTCGGCTGTGAGCATTCCGTTGCGAGATAAACTCAGGAAAACCTAGGCGACAAACCCTGGAACACTCCATGGGAGTGCCGGGCAGCAATGCTTAGATTTATTTCTCAATGGGCAGCTAAAAATGTGCTTGAATAGCCGTTAGGCTGGTACGTTACAGTTGGTATCAGAGCTTACCAACGACTAAAACAATTAGGATAGATCTGAAAGAATGAATTGATGTTATAATTAGAAATTTTTTTTCTTTTTACTCACTTATGGATTGTTGCCTCTTCTAGACTTACAAGGCATGGAGAAGATTCCTCGTATTTCATATCATGTTTAGGACAGCTATGAACTCTTCAAGCTATCATAGACGATTCGACATGATGGGGATCCTGGATCGGCTCTACAACCCCTCACCACTGTATGTGGAAAGGCGTTGGACGTGGAGCATGGGATACTGCTACATAGATGCCAGCCGACTCACCTATTTTCAAAAAAACCTGAAGAGGCTAAAGTGGTTGGAGAACTTGAAGATTATCAAGTTATTCATATTCCACGAGGCTCGTGTGAACTCGACCCTATACATCGGACGTTGGCAATTAGATCAGAACCGCTACATCTACAAAGAGGTGGTTAAAATTTTACCAGTAGACTGAATTAAAGTAATGTGGCAAAATGAACGCCATGGCTATCAAAAATAGAGATTTCCTGAACTTCCCATGACTTATCACTTCTTGAGAATCCATTCGTCCAATCCATACTATTATTCTATCCATGTAGCTGAATCCAATAGGGAATTATTAACGTGGCGTTGATGTAACCCCTGAAAAGAAAATCATGCTAGCCAATCCCTATCTATTCCCGAATAATTGTACTTGAGGCTTACGCTTCCGTATGGTTAAAGAAGAATTTTATGTTCATTCAAATTATTGCATAGTAGCGATGGAAAATATGTGTGCATTGATTTGAGTTGTATAAGGAAGTGTTAATGCAATCCTAACACGGGATGTTTAAATTGGTAACCAGATACAACCCCAAGTGCATATTGAGAATCATGTTTCCGCACTAAGATCGGCGGAGGCCCAAGAGAAGAAGTTTCTTCTCAAACAAATTAAACCACCAGAATTTGATGGAAAAGGGAAGACTGTTGAAGTCGATGCCAAAATATGGATTGAATCCATGGAGGACTATTTCAGTGCAGTTGCAACGTCACTTGTGAACCAAGCCATGATTGCCAAGCTCAAGCTCAACAGCGAAGCTAGGCTGTGGTGGAAGGAATGGTGTAAAGACCAAGCAGTCACTAACAGCACAATAACTTGGGAAAAACTAAAGGAGTGCATGGAAGGTATATGCCACCTGTGTATAGAACTCAGAAGATGAATAAGTTCTTTAAGTTGAGACAGTTGGGCCTGTCTCTAGAGGCATACTACTCAAAATTTGTTTCCTTGCTAAAATATGCCCCGACAATGAGTATCCCCCAACAAGTCTCAAAGTTTTGTGATGGGCTAAATCCACAAATAAACACTCGGTTGGAATCAATGCGTCCTTTGGATTTGCAAGATGTATTGATAAGAGCAGGACCCATTGCCCAAGAAATCCAACTGAAGTCCAGACCTTGGGCTTACAAAGACCAGAATCTAGGGATGTCAAAAGCTCAGATTAAAAGGGCGCAAGGACAGAGTCAAGGCCAACAAAAGAAGCCAAAAGCAAATGCAATCAATGACTTTGTCCCCACTCAAAGAAGTGATCAAAGTCTGCGTTGTTTCCATTGCAATGAACCTGGGCACTTCAAAAGGGAATGTCCCAAACTTGGCGGAGATCGCTGTCAAGGGAAATTCGGAGGCCAAGCCAGGGCTACCCGTGGCCGCAGTCATGTAGCATTGGGAAGGGCAAAAAATTTTAATATTACCGCTAAAGGAATTCGAGATTGAGAGGGCAACCGTTCATACCGCTCTCCATAAGAAGGGCCGAACCACCAATTCTCAGTGATTCAAACACCATCAGACCACCAGGGTAAGAAATTCAAAACCTTGATTGATTGTGGCAGTACTCATTCTTTCATTTCACCAACCTGTGTAAGAAGGTTAGAAATAACCATTGTAGCTACACCCACTTTGCTTGTTGAACTAGTGAATGGGCGAGAAATCACTTGCACTAGACAAACTGCTAAGGTGGAATTCCTACTCAGAAACGAGCCCACAATTGTTAAGTTCAAGGTAATGAATCTAGGAGTCCATGAATGCCTACTCGAGATGGATTGGCTAATCCCCAATGATGCTCACATTCATTGTGGAAAGGTTCAAGTCTCCTTTTAGAATCCTAAGGGTGAGCTAGTTACAACACAAGGAGAAGCAAGAAAAACCAAAGATCCAGCTAGCTAAGGCAATGCGAATAGTTCAAGGAATAAGGAAGGGATTACCCGTCTACTTGATCAAGCTAAACAAACTAGATTAGGTAGAGGAGACCAATGAAGAACCATCATGGTTAAAAGAATATGTGGTTGTGTTCCCAGAAGAATTGATTGAACTACCACCACCTAGGGAAGTGGATCATGAGATTAAGCTAATTCCAGGAGCTGCACCAGTTGCGAAAAGGCCCTACAAGATGTCCATTCCTGAAGCCATTGAGTTAAAGGAACAACTCAAATAGCTACTAGACCAAGGGTACATACGCCCTAGCAGTTCTCCTTGAGCAGCTCCAGTCTTGTTCCAAAAGAAGAAGGATGGTACACTTCGCCATTGCATCGATTATAGAGGCCTGAACCAAGTAACCAACAAAAATAAATATCCCATTTCGAGGATAGACGAGTTACTTGATCGACTGCAGGGAGCAAAAATCTTCTCCAAGATTGATTTGAGGTCAGGATATTATCACATTCGCATCAAGGATGAGGATATTTCGAAGATGGCATTCAATACCAAATATGGTCATTTTGAATTCACAATTAATGTCTTTTGGATTGACTAATGCCCCTGCCACCTTTAATAGGCTAATGCAAGACATTTTTAGACCATACCTTGATGATTTCGTACTCATCTTCTTTGATGACACCTTGGTTTATTCCAAGGAAGAGGGGGACCATGAATCCCAAGTTCGCATCGTCCTTGAGACCACGAGGACTCATAAGCTCTATGCTAAGAAGAAAAAGTGTGCCTTCCTCAAAAGGCAGATTGAATATCTTGGATTTATTGTGTCAAATGAAGGAATATCTATAGACCCTA
The DNA here is from genome assembly GCF_053477565.2 of Lygodium microphyllum. Classification (NCBI taxonomy): domain Eukaryota; kingdom Viridiplantae; phylum Streptophyta; class Polypodiopsida; order Schizaeales; family Lygodiaceae; genus Lygodium; species Lygodium microphyllum. The sequence goes on from NC_141147.1 coordinate 136,766,944, forward strand.
CCAAGGTTAAGGATGTCCAAGAGTGGTCTCCTCCAGCTATTATTAGAGAAGTGCATAGCTTTCTTGGATTAACAAGTTGGTATTGGATCTTCATTAAGGACTATGTTTTAATCGCAAGCTGATGTAATATTTTCCCTCCCCTCGGAATGTATTTCCCAACACCCCTTTAATTAACGATTTTTTTTAAATAAAAAAGGATAATGCGCCCTCTTACACATGCCGCCAACTGGCGGATGAAGGGGGGACCTGCTATGGATGTCGTGATGGCATGGCGGAGGGAGGGGGAGCTACAGGGAGACACTGAGCATGACGATGGAGCCACAAATGTGGCAATGATGATGAGGTGTGCCAATTTGGACGGCGACACATCACTAGTCATTCTCTCCTCGTCAACTACAGTTGTGTGGCAGTAGCCCAACCACCTGGCCACCTAGAAAGAGATAGGGGGGACTCCATATCATGCTATTTTCCCCCCTAATTACACTATAAAAGTCCTTAGGACTAACAAGGGAGGGGATCATGATCGTGACTCTTTCCTGCTACCAGACTAGAGTAAGAGAGTGGGAGAGAGTAAGAGAAAAGAGAGGGAGAGTGTGAGAGAAAAGCGAGAGATTGTGTGAGAGAGTAAGAGAGAGAGAGAGAGGGAGAGAGAGAGAGAGGGAAATTTTTCCTTGGAGGCTTCCGAGCTTTTCCTTTCTTTTTCCCCTCTCTCTGAGAGGGTTCTCATGAGCGGTTTCCTTCCACAAGGAGTCACCTCTCTTGTAGCCTAGGTGCATAGCCGCGAAGTAAAAGCTGAATTATACGCGGCCTCCCAAGCAAAGTAAGGTCCAATTGAGTGCGAATCCCGCTTCAACCAATGCAGCTACGGGTCAAGGAACCGTGACACTTGGTAACCAGGTGCATCCCATAAATCCTACTTTGATGGGAACTCTTAAAAATGTAGATCGACTTCATTGGGAAGGGAGAAGTATTTTGGTGAAAATCTATGATAACTAACCACCAATTAGGTTGCATTATTCAATCATGTTGGAAATTGTGTTTTATTGCACTCTAGCATGTTTAGAATGAACAACTTGCAAAAAGATTTCGCATTTGTGCACACTGAAATCAAGGACTTTATTGATTGTGTTCGTAGTGCATTAGATTTATGCACTAGCATTGGCATGCTTGAGAGGTAAAAGAAACTGAAAAATGGGTTATCGAGACGATAAAGCATATTCATCGGTAAGTGGAAATCGTACTTTTTGCATCGCAAAATTTGTGAAATTGGAAAGGTAGGAGTAAAGGCTTGAATCAAGTCCATGAGGATCGTGAGTTGCTACATTAACGGTTAAGTATGTTTAGGTCATGGCAATACTAAACCGAGTATTAGGCTCTTATAAACCTTTAAGAGAGGAATTGATTGCATTTGCATTAGGCCTGATGACTCGTGTCCCCCGCACAAAAAAAGAAAATACAAGTCTCTATTTATGTTTTGCATAAGTGCATTGAAATGAATTCCCAAGGGGGAAAGCTCCGCAGTGCATCATCGACTTAAGAAGGACTCGCATCTAGATTACGTGGTATCATGGACGGTTTCAGTTGCACTGCTAGGGATTCATCTTAAAGATAGTTATAGGACATGCATATGAAGTGCTAATCTTAATTGCTCAGGGAAGTTCAATAAGATGAATCCTATATATGCAAGGATAGGGTTTAACTCGACTTATTTAGGGTTTAAAAGTAAATGAGCCAAACTATTGTTACATTCATAAGAGGGCCTTGGGACAAGTAAAACACTCCTTGGCCTCTATCCTACATTTGGCCTCGATAAAGTTGAGACAACCTTGAAGATATCAACTTTAACCATGACACAACTCGATGTTAATATAAGAGAGCTTGAGTGACATTTCTCCAAGACAAGAACCCTGGACTAAAGGCTAGCAAGCTAGACAGCTACCATTTGAGAACTATTGGATATAGATCCAATTGCATAATTGCTCGCTCCTACCACATAGGAGTGGGGTCAAAAAGAAGGTATTCCCTATCCATCAAAGGATATTGGAAATTGCCGCCAATGTAAGAAGGACAAACACTAAGTGTCAAAGATAAAGACTCCACCTTAGCAGATGTCCGAGCACTTGCCTTCATTGTTGTTTGTGCTTGTAACACTAGATTCAATGTCTGTGAAAGGAATGTATGACCCAACTCACAAAGGAAATTTGAATAATGAAATAGTTTGAATTCATGGATGGCGAGCCAAGCTACCCCGAGCTGGCTACCAACCCTAGCCAAGGGGATTCCAAATAGCTGTGACAGGAACGTGGATCGAGCCCGCCATGAGAGGTCTCTCCATGGGTTAGTTTGAATATAGGAGGATGCTTGGATGCCAGGGGGAGACTTTGGCTGTAAATTCTCTGCCTCTTCAGGTCCTACTCAAATGATGTATGTGAATTGGGATAGATTCTTGAGGCCATGTTACTAGTACAAGGGCAGAAACTTGGAGGAAATAAGGCGCATCCTCATGGATTGTGGGATTCATCCTTTGTGGATGGGATTTGTATAAGTTTACTTCCAAGGAACTTGTCTGAATTGTTCTCATGTCAGTGCCATAAGTTACACAAACGAACCCTGTTTCCTAAAAGGCTTAATTAAGGACCTAATTAGATAAACTAAAGAACATCCATTGAGGGAAGCAGGTGGGCGTGATTCTTGATGGCGGGTCCGCTATCCTACGAAAGGGTGGTCCCAGAGAACTAGGAGGCTTCTCACAAGGTTCTATAGTCATATGATCCCATAGGAAATATTAGGTTAGAACCCGATTCATGCCGTTTTAAGGGACTGGAATGGGACTATGCCCTATGGGTAGAGAGGCTAAGCAATGCATCCCTCTCGTTTCCTATTCTCTTTGAACCAAGTTCGTTCGACTTGGGTATTTCTGTTAGGATGTCCAGGATCCGACACTAGTATACTATTAGGGGACCTTGGCTACTAGAAACCCGATCTCGGGTCGATCCTAGTGGGTTCGGTTGCGAGCATTCTGTTGCGAGGCGGACCAAAGTTTGATCAATCTTTGACATTCCATCGAATTGGGCCAAACTTCACCCATGTTGCTATAAGATGTCTTCCAAATGCAACAAACCCAAATTGAAATCCAAGTCTTGAGCAAATCGATTATTCCCATGAGAATAAATCAAGCCAAGCACTATATCATCTATAATGGCAATCTTAAAGCATTTCCACAACTGGCTTGGATACATAGGATCACAAAAAATCAACAATGTTGCAAATAATGTCCACAATTATATGCATGTCTAAACAATCACAACTTTCTCCATGTAGATGTACCATTCCTAGTCATTTTCTAGCAAATCCATAGCTATGCAAGCAACTTTGAAAGTTGAATACATAATTGCATCAACTATGTGCATGTCCTTAAATGATTTACAACCCCTGCACTCTATGAGAAGCATTCTCAAGTAATAGAGCTCACATGTAGAAGGAGAAAGTAGATGTGACAAAAAACATTCTCCTTTTTTCACTTTGTCCAAATTTTTCTTGTCACATTCCAAACCCACTACTGGGAAAACTCTTGGTACAAGAGCACATTTGCCTCTAGATGATTTTGATTGTAAACAAACCAGTGAGTCAATGTTGTTCGTTGCATGCTACCATTAGAAACAACATGTCTTATATTATCATTGTTATGAAAGGTGACAACATTTTCCCTTGGCAAGTGCACATGCAAACATATGATATCTAGCTTCTCATTGTGCACCTGGTATTTGAAAATCCTCCAACATGCCTAAGATGTAGAAACATATTGAGCATCAAGGTACATCTAAATTTCATTAATAATGTGAACTAATGTGGAACAATTTCCTACATTTGATGGGCTTCTCTCCATAGATTGCAACCTTACATTCACATGGTCATGGCCTTTATAAACGTATTTGTAAAGATAGACATCTGAAATGCTAGAACATCCCTCCACATTAATGTGCACTCTATACTTTATAGACATCTATGGATTATAAGGCACAACCCAATGGTTGCCAAGATGTACCTTTAACCAATACTTGTCTCCCATCATTTCTTCTCATATAAATCGGGTAACCATGATCATCTTCAACTGTGGAATTGGCATATGTGTGTAGGTAATGCCTTGAACATTTGTTGTTCACCATGCACAGACTTTTGGGACCCAAATGGCCACATGGGTCATGCATGTTGCAAGTAACAATTGTTTCAAATAGCTCTGAAATTTTATCTTGATCTAGTAGCTCTGCACAAACCATCCTATCATAGTGATTAACATCCTTTGGCTTGAAAGCATTGTGCAATATTAGAAGTGTATGTGAGTGTGGCAAGCCTCGCTTTTGGAGCTCCACTACAATCATGTAGCACACAACTTTTCCAAACAAACTTTTTCTCACGAGCATTTCCATCATATCCTTGCGTTTATGATAAAAGACTCCAGTGGTCAAGTCTGATCTGTTGTGCACTCCAGTGGTCCAGTAGAGGTTTGTTTTCAAGCAATATACTATCATTGAGCAATATGCATAGAATTATTAGAGAGATGAATCTTGAAAACCACGCGGTAGAGATAAGAATGACAATTACGAAATGGTGGGCGACATCAAGACAATACTTCCCCCACTGGACTTGCATGCATAGGTGGAATGAATACTAGAAGATTATGGGCTTCACGAGGATTTGCATTTTGAGAAAAGGTGGGTGCTAAAGGAACTTGATTTAATCTAAACAATGGAATATGTGTAGCATTGAAACCATCAAATCTAGCATTTTGATTTGTATCCTGCAAAGAAAAGAGACCTAATTGGAAGATTCGTAGTTGAGTACAAAGCCTGCCACTGTGTCTTTGATTAACTCTTATTGAGTTCAACCATAATCTATGCATTTGTAGAATTGTCTCAAATGTAAAGCCGATGCCATCATCCTCCAAGAATAATATTATTGAGGGATGTGACTAAAAGATATGCATAGCTACTATGAGAGAAAAATGTGTGCATATAAATAAGTATATTCATATCTATACAACCATACAATATATGTATGAGAGAGAGATATGTGTGTGTGTGTGTGTGTAAATAATTATATTCATATATACATAATATATACATGTAAGAGAGAGAGAGAGAGAGAGAGAGAGAGAGAGAGAGAGAGAGAGAGAGAGAGAGAGAGAGAGAGAGAGAGAGAGAGAGAGAGAGAGAGAGAGAGAGAGAGAGAGAGAGAGAGAGAGAGAGAGAGAGAGAGAGAGAGAGAGAGAGAGAGAGAGAGAGAGAGAGAGAGAGAAATGTGTGCATATAAATAAGTATATTCATATCTATACAACCATACAATATATGTATGAGAGAGAGATATGTGTGTGTGTGTGTGTGTGTGTGTGTGTAAATAAGTATATTCATATATACATAATATATACATGTAAGAGAGAGAGAGAGAGAGAGAGAGAGAGAGAGAGAGAGAGAGAGAGAGAGAGAGAGAGAGAGAGAAATGTGTGCATATAAATAAGTATATTCATATCTATACAACCATACAATATATGTATGAGAGAGAGATATGTGTGTGTGTGTGTGTGTGTGTGTGTGTGTGTGTGTGTGTGTAAATAAGTATATTCATATATACATAATATATACATGTAAGAGAGAGAGAGAGAGAGAGAGAGAGAGAGAGAGAGAGAGAGAGAGAGAGAGAGAGAGAGAGAGAGAGAGAGAGAGAGAGAGAGAGAGAGAGAGAAATGTGTGCATATAAATAAGTATATTCATATCTATACAACCATACAATATATGTATGAGAGAGAGATATGTGTGTGTGTGTGTGTGTGTGTGTGTGTGTGTGTGTGTGTGTGTGTGTGTGTGTGTGTGTGTGTAAATAAGTATATTCATATATACATAATATATACATGTAAGAGAGAGAGAGAGAGAGAGAGAGAGAGAGAGAGAGAGAGAGAGAGAGAGAGAGAGAGAGAGAGAGAGAGAGAGAGAGAGAGAGAGAGAGAGAGCTATAATACTTTATCAAAGATGCAAAATGATAATTGAAAGACCAAATTACTAAAACAATAAAATTGTTCCCATGAACAACACTGAAGAAAAAACAATGATGTAAGCAATCCTTGTGAATAGAAACCTAATGCTCAGATCTAGATGGCCTGCCAACCATGTTACTACTTCCAATAACACGATGGGCATTATGAATGACATTCGTGGGCATAGCGTTTGTGCCCACCCTAGCCACTATATCATTCTCAAAATTTATAGTGATTGCATTCAAACGGCCAAGGTAAGACCTAACATTGGTAACCTTAGTCACAAACTTATCAAGTTGAAGCTTGCAAGATTGGGGCAACAACCTACAACTTGAGGGACACACCATAGGGCATTCAAGCCCACCCCATAGCACACCCCACATCTTGCTGATGTCCTTTTGAATATTCAAGTCAATGACCAGTAAGCCTTGAAGTGTAGCATTGACCCCAGACGTCCAAGAGTTGTCTTGTTGTGCTACACATTGGAAATAAGTTACAAGATTGCTCTTTTCCGCACAACACAACTCGATTTTTTGGCACAAGTATTGAAGCTCATTTGTGAGGACTCCATCCAACTCACCACATGAGTGGTGGCTTTTGCGAATGGCAATCAAAGCTCTCTTAATACTCTACCCCTCACAATTTCCTTGGCTTGAGGAGTTACATCAATACGTCTTTGCGGAGTGGATAGCATAGCCTCTAGATTATCACTGTTAGATGTCTTTATCGTGGTATTAGGGTTGTAAACCTTCATATCCATTAAAAGAATACATTTTGATTTCTTTAAAAAATATGTAATTGTTTTTTACAATACATAAATTCATTTAAATATTTGAATACAAATCATGTATTTGAAAGAATTGGAGTGAAACCACCAATATTGAAAGAATATGGATGTTCATCAAGCATGCAAGTTGTCTTCTACTAATTGTGTGATTATGATTCACTCAAGAAAGCATATACTAAGAAAATATGAAGGTTCGTAGTTGAGTATGAAGCCTAGTATTGTGTCTTCCACTTAGTCTTGTTGATTTTAGCTATAGTCTACATAGCTATAGAATTCATTTCCTTGACAAAGGACACGACTTTGGTGCCATCATCTTAGAACAATACTAGTAGGCGATGAGAACAAAATATACAAAAAGTTGAAATGAGAAAGAGAAAATATATGTAGGCATATGCATTTATGGGACATGCACGCATGCACATGTTTTAATGCAAAATTAATTAATTTTATATATGTATGAGAGAGAGAGAGAGAGAGAGAGAGAGAGAGAGAGAGAGAGAGAGAGAGAGAGAGAGAGAGAGAGAGAGAGAGAGAGAGAGAGAGAGAGAGAGAGAGAGAGAGAGAGAGAGAGAGAGAGAGAGAGAGAGAGAGAGAGAGAGAGAGAGAGAGAACTCCAAGCCCAAAAAGTTACCACCTAAAAATAGAATTTGCAAAGGCATATAGAGTGAATCATTAACAAAGATTTTCTACAGGGAAATGCACATCATGAATTGCAACACACAACATACTGGATTTCAAAATTGGTGTATATGCCAGATGTATTGAATTTTAGGATTGGCACTAAAGCATTCATTCTTGCATATTTAGATGATATGCATGCTCACTTGATATATTTGATATAAAAGTTACACCTCCCTATGATGAACTATTTGAAGCATGTAAGCATGTAAAAAACTATTTCTCAATATATCATTGTCTATTAAGTTGTCATTGGAAATGCATAATTGCAAAGCCAAGTATGTCTAGCTTCATGTGCTTTTCTCTCTCCCCTCCCTCCCTCCCAAGTCTCTCCCTATCTCTCTCTTAGGGTTTGTAGGGAGGAGTAGCTTTAAGGCCTAGATGGCTAAAGAGAAATCACACACTCTCTCGTAGGGTTTTTGGGGAAGGGTAGCAGTAGGGCCTAGCAGGCTAAAGAGAAATTAAACCTCTCAAAACTCAAGGAAAACCTAGAAGTCTACTTCTTACTTCACTTAACAATTTATTTTAACAAAGGTGGAATTTCATTCTTCAAAAGTTAAGAGTTCAAACATTTGGGCATACATGTCCATGCCCTAATGTCCTTGCCAATCGAAAGCAATGAGAAAAGAAAGGAAAAAAAAGAACTTTTGTGCTAGGGAAACAACTAACTCATGGCATTTTTTAAAGCCTCCATGAGCTACACATGGATAATATTCCAAATTCTACATCTTTGGAGACATCACCATGGGATGTCAACTTTTGAATGGCATCCGATGCATGATCCATTATCATGATAGATGTTATTCCACATGCCATGACCAATGGCTAATTGAGGTTCCAAAACCATGACAATTGTTATTCCACATGCCATCAAAAAGGGCTAAATGATGTCTCTAAACTATCATTCCACATACCATGACCAATGGCTAATTGATGTTCCATAAGCATGACAAATGTTATTCCACCCCAAATATTGAATTTAAATGCTTATATAGTGTTTAATGCATGTTTGTGAGAAAAAATACTTGCCTCAACCTTGGGCATCTTATATCAAAGAAGCCTTCTTCTCATCTCAAGTAAAGGAAGATAGCTATGCATGTCAACCCTTAAGGACCGCACCATTTGAAATGTAAAGAAAATTTTTTAAATTTTATACTTCAATTTAAGTGAATTACATCGAGAGACAGAGAGAGAGAGAGAGAGAGAGAGAGCCTCACATGTGTGAGGCTCTCTCTCTCTCTCTCTCTCTCTCTCTCTATTATACCTTCTCCTTCTCTTTCTCCCTCACTCCCTCTTCCGAGAGGTTTCCTCCCCCTCCCTCTCTAGTTCCTCTCTTCCCAAATGGGCCCTCTCCTCTTCTTGAAATGGTCCTTGCACTAGCGGCCGTAATCCCTCCATGCATCTTAGCAGATCGCACGAGTACACAGGAAGCAGACCGTAGAGAGGTTGCAAGACTCTAGATTGAATCAAAGCATAGGAGCGCATCGATCTCTTCAATTAAAGTAAGTTGTCAGGGTTGCTGGCACTTGCAGAGACTTCAGCAACCCTGACAAGTGCCAGCAACCCTATTCCCGCCATTTCCTGCGTGCATCGTAGAAGGTGTGGTGTGTCTTCATCCCTTTACCCCCTATCTTCACCCATAGCCCAACCTCTCTCTCTCGTTGACCACACTTGCACAAACTTCAACTTCAGCTTCTCCTATTCCCATGATTTCTTGCATGCATCGCAGAAGGTGCTTCTTCATCCCTCCTCTCTCTCTCTCTCTCTCTCTCATTGACGCTTATGCGCCACCCGTGTCTCCTCTTCATATATTTTTTGGTCAGGTAGACCTAATGATGTGATGATTATTGGCTCCAAACTTGATGTTACTATGTTTGGCAGGTGAAACGCAAGTGCGTCTCCTGTTCATTATGTCGTGGTCGCATTTTCTACACATCTTGACCTCAGCATGCTCGCATTATATTTTTGTGTGTTGCTATTTGCATCATGCTGACAATTTCCAAGGCTTAAAATCCTATGAACTTTCCTGGCAGATAAAGATCCTGACGCTTCAGAAGACCTTGTCTATAGGTCTGGTCAAAGTATTCAAAACGCTAGACGAGATTCATTAAGTGATTCACAGATTCTGATGATTAACAGATATTGGAAATGCTAACTCCTAATTGACATTCTCCAGTGTTAGTTGCCAAGGGTCTGGAGAAGTTTTGATGTGTACCTATCATAGCTTATGAAAGGTCGTGGACTGGAAGATTGAGAAGCACACTGGAAAGTGTCTGTTTCATAATTATATGATTGCAAGGAGCTAGCCTCTAGGTATTTGATATTTTGATACTCGTAATTGTAATCACTCAAGACATGCTGTCTCCGCCCCCTCTCTCTCTCCTTCCCGCCTCTCTCTTTGTCACAGGACCATATAAAACACTTAATCAATCTGCTAGCATATCTTTATCTTTAATTCTTAATCAATGGTTTTGCAGAGAACATGATAGATAAGTTGGGAATGTATCTACTAACTATTGATAAAGACACTGTTACGCTGCTCTTGAAGAGAAGAAAGTGACAAGTCGTCACTGGTTGAGAACACCTGACAACAAAGATGTGGTCAATCGCAAATGACATCAATCGATCGACACTATTGAAATGAAAATTGAATCATCATCATCAATACTTCATTACTTACCTGATGAGAGAAGATGGACAATAAAAGCATGAGTATGCATGGTTGCTCGATTTTATAGATGGGATGAAGTGCTCATGTGTTGACTCATGAAGTCACCTCTATCCAGAAAAAGCCTCAGGCTGCATTGACTTCTTAGCATACTTATTTGTATTGTAGTCAAGCCCATGAACTATAAATGGCCCAAGTTGTGCTTTTTTATGGCAAAATATATATGAAAAATGACTAAAACGATCCCAAGTTGTATTTTTTTGAATGAAAAAATGACTTTTTAATAAGTTAGCACTAGGATATTTGTATGATGGCCATGGGATGTTTGTGTGGTGGCCATGTAGGCTCGGGTGTCGATGTGGCAAATCCATGAATTATATGTTTAGTAGACTAGCTCTATATGCAAGCTAATGTTGTCGGCTAAACCTGCCAATCACCATGGCTATTTCTTCTATTCTATATATTAGCCCATCGACCTTGCACAAGTTCGTGGACTTGCAAAGCTCAAGAGGCTTCGCCTTGTTCGCTTTGTGTGTTTGTGAGCAAAGGGAAGTGGTGTTATATTACATGGTTGTTGCTTTCCTTTGCTCACAAAAGAATTACAAATAGCATGCTTCACACATAATGAGCAAGGCTCTTTCCATATAATGCGTAAAATCCTACGAATGTGAATAGGTTGTTTATTGAGATTATTCACAAAAGCATGTCATTAGTCATATACACTTATAGACGCTACAATAGACAACATGCTCGTCTAAATGCAATAATGTATTCACTTTTGAGATATGGAATGTGTGAAGACTCTCTGTGTGTTATTGCACTATTCATGCACCCTTATATATGGATGTCAATATCTCTTTGTCTATCTCGCGTAAGTACAATCGATACTTACTAACTAATCGATGTAAATCAACCACATGAAAGATTGATGTGAATCAACATTTATCGATACAATTGACATCTTCAACAACATTAAAAATTGATGTGAATCAACACTTTATTGATTAAAAATGCAAGTGGTTGATGTTTTGAAATAGAAGAGGAGTTTAAGGAAAAATATGATTGACATATTGATGAAAAATGCAACGGTTGATGTTTAGAAATAGAAGAGAAAATTAAGAAAGAATAAGGTCAACATTTAGTGTTTATTCAAACCATCTTTTGCATCATTTAAAGTGTTAGATTTACATCTTGCATTTAAAGTGTTGGATTAAAAATATGCATTTTGAAGTATATAGATAGTACATACTCAAAATATTTGTAAACACCCATTGGGAGTGATCAAATTGTTGCTTCTTGAATCTTTTACTCCTAAGTGACATGGGCAAGTAGCATCATGGTGTCTTATCTTATATGCACTCCACATTCTCTTTGGGCGAGGGTGAGAAATGTGTGTGTGTGTAAAGAAGTCCTTCCCTATGCTTGCACAGAGAGAGAGAGAGAGAGAGAGAGAGAGAGAGAGAGAGAGAGCTTTTGAAAAGTGATGCATAGTCATTAAATATTGTAAGAGAGAGAGACCTCCAACTCATGGTGCCATGGGGTCAAACTCTAGAGGTTTTACATGGAACTCTATCAATTGTGGACTTTATTTCCTCTTCGTGTGTAACTTAGACCACTCAAGTCATTGTATACATACAATAGGAAGAGAAAGGCCTCAACACGTTTCTTTGAGAGCAAAGCCTTTGCTTCTTTTCAACTAGCAAAGGCCATTAAAAAAGACACTTCCTTGGCTCTTTTCAATTAGTAAAGGTCATTAAAAAATGAACACTTCCTTTGAAGACTTTCTTATAATAATATGAGAGAGAGAGAGAGAGAGAGAGAGAGAGAGAGAGAGAGAGAGAGAGAGAGAGAGAGAGAGAGAGAGAGAGAGAGAGAGAGAGAGAGAGAGAGAGAGAGAGAGAGAGAGAGAGAGAGAGAGAGAGAGAGAGCATGTGATCTCTTTTACATATTTGCTAAAGAAGAGCAAGAAAATGATTTGAATTCAAACATCATGTATAAAAGTGCTTGAGTGAAATGGAGAATATAACAATGTAATCAACCAAAATTGCGCTTCATTGGGACAATATTTCTTGCACTTTACACACACACACACACACACACACACACACACACACACACACACACACACACACGCACGCACGCACGCACGCACGCACGCACGCACGCACGCACGCACACACACACACACACAGCACCAACTAATGAAATTCAATTCAAGAAACCCAATGAATCCAAGGAACCCAAGGGGAGAGAGAAAGAGGAGATAATGAGCGAGAGAGAATGGTTTGGGAACATTATAGGACTACCGCATAGGCTTAGTATTAGGTTCATGAGATCGATCAACTACAAGATCGTATAGATGTTCTGATCTGACTCAAGGCTATATAATCTCAAGGGAAGTTGAACCCCAAACACGAACATTTAGCATGGTTACAAAGCTTACCAACACAAATACAAAGAGGATCTCTCTCTCTCTCTCTCTCCATATGTACTCTTTAATATATATGCTTTCAATCTCTCATGCAGTGTCCTTCAGAGGGACACATAAGATGGTTATACTACATGTTCAACTCCCTTAAAGCTCAACATTTGGGATAATAAATGCATGGGTGTGCATATTGCTCCCCTTACAATACATCAGATTAATCTAACCACAACTAATTGTGAGTTTGCAAACATTGATAAACTCTTGATTCAAGCTACAATATATAGTTAAGAATGATTCCATGTTGAAGGGGCAAATGGAGTTTTATAGAGAGAGTTTGCATGCAAGAATGAAGCGAAGTATTGCATGATATTGTGGCAACTTTGAACTTTGCTCATGTAGTGATACTGATACATATGTGAGTTTAACCATGCATGGTTTTAAAATTTGTGTAGTTTGTACTATAAAGGCGACAAAGGAACAATTGATGTGCAAGTTGCATAAGAGCTTATATAGTTTGAAACATGCTCCTAGGGAATGGCATCATAAGCTCAATGCCTTTATGTGGTTTCAAGGGTACACTAGAAGTGAGATTGACTACTATTGCTTATATATTAGAAAGGCTTTGGATGGTAGTTAAGTAACATACTGATTGCTGGGAAATTGGTCATGCAAGTGGATGCAATAAAGAAAAGGTTGCATGAAACCTTTAACATGCAATACTTGGGAAACGTTGGTCATGTTCTTGGCATACACATTTTGCAAGATAAAGAAAAAAGGGTACTCAAATTGTCTCAAAAATACATTGGGAAGATATTGGAGCATTTCAATATGGAGAGAGGGAAGGCTATTAGTGTTCCATTGCCTCTATATTTGAAACTTACTTGAGAGAATAACCCCAAGTCAAATGAGTAGAAGGTTGAAATGGCCAAGGTTCCTTATGCATTTGTAATTTATTAGCTTTATGTATGCCATGATTGCTACATGTCCAAACTTTGGCTATGCAGCAGTGGGAATGGTTAGTAGGTATATGGCAAAACTTTAGCAAGAAGCATTGGAAGGTGGTGAAGAGTATACTGAGATACTTGAATGGCACATAAGGTATGTACATATGCTTTGGAAGGAACAATGCATCTATTCTTAGATATGTAGATGATGTTGATTTTTCATGGTGTAGGCTTTAGGAGGTCTACTACCAGGGTTTATCTTATTTTCACAATTGGTGTAGTGTGTTAGGTCTCTTCATGCATGACTTTATCTATCATTGAGATTTAGTATGTTGCAGTCTCATTGAGGCTCAGAACGAAGCTATATGGCTTACTTCTCTATTGGGAGACTTAGGCATTATAGAAAAGGTACCTTACATTGCATTGTGATTGTCAAAATGCCATTGAGTTGGCACAAAAACTTGTCTTTCATGCAAAGATAAAGCGCATTGAGGTGAAGTATCACTTCATTAGGGAGGTTCTCGAGGATAAGTACATTGAGCTTGTCAAGATAAATACAAATGATAATCTTGTAGATCTTCTCACGAAGATTTTACCTTCTGAGTGCTTTGCACATTGTAGAGTGCTAATAGGCATTGGATAGTATCTTTACTTTTTCCTTGTACTCCCGTAAATACATAGCCTCTAAGTACGAGGTTGTTGGGATAAAGGTCCTACATAGAACATGAGTTACAACATTATATCAACCCTTGCAATAGAGTGGCATGCAATCAAACTCTTGAAGGATTGTAGCCCGTCTAGCCTTTCTTCCCTTCAAATCCTTTTGTGCAGTAAACCAGTTGATACTCTCTTCATCAAATAGTACCTCAACCATAGCACCATACAAATAATGGGACTACTTCATCAAAGTGTAGACAATTTTATAGAGCTTAGTTCATAAGAAGAAAAATAAATTTGCTAGGCCATAGTTGCCTATTTGGTTTCAAAAGCCATAGGTCTACCCTCTTGGAGTAACATGTCATGACACATTCAAGAGGTAAACCCAATGGCAAATCAGAAGGAAACACATCCACATGTTCTTTAGGAAATTCTTACATCTTATCATGAACGTGTGCTAGAGAAAGAAAGGAAGAGTCCATAAGAGAATGTGGCAATGATGAATTTTATTTTAGTATTGATGGGTTTAAGGGATCAGGGGATAGCCTACATTAAGATATAGAATGCCAAAGGATGAGCATAAGGATATATGTAATAAAGGGTCAAAGGATTGGTGATCAATATTTACAGAATTGCCAAAGTCAATCTAAATATAAAGTCTATAGGTTTACCTAAAGATACCAATATGATGCTAAAACAAGCTATTCTCTTGATTGGTTGGGAGGTTCATAAGGCTTTTGTAAGTTTCAATGTTTAGAGGCTATGGTAGCCATGTGTGAAAGCAAGATATGCATGTGTGCATGACACTTGTATTAGAGCTAGGTTGCAAGAAAATAATTCGGGAGCATGCATGTAAGAGTTCCACATTGACTGATCATGCATGCATGCATAATACTAGTATCAAAGCTAGGTTGTAGCAAAAGAACTAGGAAACACAATTTGTGGCTTACAACTAAGGTAGTGACTAAGGCAATGACCAATGTATAAACCTTGGCATACTTGGAAATAAAACTACAAAGTCTTTGTTGGCTATACATGAGGTGTTTCAAAAAATGGATTTTGAAGAGATAAAGAGCTCTGTAGGAATCTCTATCTACACGTTGGCAAACAATACCTTTAGAATTCTATTGTATCACCTTTGCAATCCATTAAATTGTTTCATTGTGATGAAGACATCGTAGTAGGTAAGTGGTAGTTTCTCTCTCTCAATTTCAAGCATCAAGTCATGTCCTCACCATTGTTGTCGAGCTAAAGACACAATAATCGGGACATTGAATGGACTTTTATTGCTTCAAAAGTTGCAACTTACTCTGGAAACAATCTCTCACCTTATCTTCTTGAGACTTTATCTAACCAATTATGTAACCTTTTTTCTAACCCTAGAAAGTAAGAATACAAGACTAGCCTTGAAGTGTAGTGAACTCACCAAATTCCCATGTTATAGTCCAAAATCTTGACTCCAAGATGATTCCACAATCCAAGCAACACAATCTAGCACTATTGCTCCTTCACATCTACCACCAAATATGCCCATGTTGAGAGAAGAAAAGGGAGAAGAAGAAGGAGAACAACTTTATATTGCTGGATTTCTCACTCTCTCATAATGTCACAACCTTATGCATGACCTTAAACTCAAACTTGTTAGCATAAATGGAAAGAAGAAGAAGAAAAGCAATAAGGTAATGAAAAGCATCACTATTCCAAGTTCCTCACTCAACACAACTCTCACTTTCTCTCTCCCTCGCTCTTAATAATGGAGACAGGATGGTAAAATAGAAGAAGTGAATGGCTACTCAAAAGTTACATAGACAGAGCTTTTGCATTATGGATGCATTGAATGGATAATTACAATGAAGATCTTTGACCTTTATATAGACTAAAAATAGGATTACTATTAGAATCAAGCCCCCTTGATGAATTCGATTTGTAACCCTTATCCACTTTGTGGACTCTTGGCCAGTCCTTTCTTGATGAATACTATTATCTTAACCTAATTGGATCTAGATTATACTATTGCAATCGCATTTTCATGTATGCAACCCAAACAACAATTATGGGTGCGTCAAACACAATTGCGGGAGATAATATAATGTGCATGGCGGCTCTCACAAAATAATATAACCATAATAGAATCATGTGCCCATAAAGTACCATAATTAATATGATTGCCCAAAAAGTACACAATAATGCACCAAAAAATAACTTTGGCACTATAAGTTTGACTATAACTTGATCATATTTGACTTTTTCTTTTACATTTACTATTAGTGTTATCCCCTCAGAGATGAGTGCTAATCCCATGGCCCTCACATAAATGTAGACACGAAAGGCTAGGAAGGTCAATGAAGGAGTGATCCTCCTAATGGAAGACTAATTAATTCTATCGATGCAAACATGTTGTTGATGATGAAATGGAACCTATTGAACCTAAAGATGATCAATGTACTAGTAGATGATAATTGAAGAAGATGTGACTTGATAGGTGATGTAATCAATTGGGAATCACTAGTAGCATCATTAAAGAAGAAAAAAATACAAAAATGAAATGACTATGTGAGGCCCATCGATGTTGATGGATCTTCAGATGGTCCTTCACAAAAACATGCAAGCCAAGTTGTGCTCTCCTTAAGAGGTGTGTCTAGCTTACTTATGTGATGATTTGTGTGCATGCAAGTGCAACTGGGAGATGGGGTCAGACTCCAAGCGAGCTTGAAGGGTTGTCTCACACTTGAGGACCTCGTTGGTGAAAAGTTATTGTGTGGTGTGAGACCTAAGGAGACAAGTGCTCCAAGTAAACTTGAGATATCATACACTTGATGTGCCTTAAGACTATGGAAGGGCCACTAGACACACCTAACTTGAGGATCCCTAGGAGTAGTGAGTATGTATGCACCACTTGGAGCTTTTTCTCTCTTTTTTCCCTCCTCTTTTTTTGTGAAACAAATGGTTCATTCCTAGAGGAGAGACTAGAAGGTGCATGATAGGCACCCTTTATTGAGAAAATATAACTTGAGTGATTCTAAGAGTTGAATGCATGACATTGGATAGAATGGATACGTACACTAAGCAAATCTACTGCCAGTCATGTCCTCCAACAAAGTCATATTATCAGATGGATAAAGTAGAGCACAGAAATGTAGTCAAGCCATGGCAACATGATCAATTTTTGCATTGATGTCAAAGAATAAAGGAGGTAGGCCATTGTTGTAGAGAGTCGACGGTTGCTATAGAAGTTTGAGTAATAGGTAGAGGCAATTGCAAGTGATAATAAATGAAGGATTTGAGCGGGGTAGTTTATAAACCATTTGATGAAGCTATTGAAACATAGTCATTGGTATCTTAACTAAAAAAGATAAATCATGTTGGGTTGTGGTCCAATGACATTGGGAATTTTTGGAAAGTTGTATGTGCCATATTATTGAGCATTATAGCCCCCCCATTCATACTTGAATATGGCTAATGAAGCACATTTTCCTACTAATTGGAGTAATAGAAGGTGCTTAAATCTAGCTCATTTGTTTCAAGAATAGCATATCTCCATTTTGGTTGAAGCTTCCATACCTCTCAAAGTTTCTCAGTAAGATAATCTCTTTGGCTCTTGTTATTGGGAATTTTGCAGAATGCCCCAAAGGCTAATTTGTCTTGCTTTTCTAACCACTCCCTAGCTATCTTTTCTCCAACTTTTAAACAAAACACACTAGAACAAACCTAACCCAATGATCAACAAGAGCTAAACTTACCAAACAAAGATATACCCAAAACACATATTGGAACTCAGCCATTGTAGGAGAAGCTCAATCAACTAACTTCGTAGTTGATGCACTTATGTAGCAAACTAGAATTTCCAATCCCACGACCCATTAGTTCTCCAACCTACACAACAATTGTAAGTGTGCCAAATATAACCGCGGGTGATTACAATGTGCATAGTAGCTTGCAAAAAATAATACATCCATGATAATAACATGTTCATGAAGTAAGAAAATAATACAAGTTCCCACAAGTGATTCACCAAAGTATAAAAAATAATACCATTTCAAAAATAACACCAACACTTGCGCTTTGATTATATTTGACTTCCCTTGACTTTGCCTTTGGTTATAGTCTTTCATATTTACTATTACCATCATCCCCCTCCAAGATGAGTGCTAGTCCCATGGTATTCATGTCAAAGTTAGCATATTGTAGTTTGTATCGAAGACACAAAATATTGGGATAGTGGATTATGTAGCTTTGAAGAAGTGATGATTTCTTGATAACTCCAAGGACCAACATGCTCTAGGTAGGAATGCACATAGCCAATAACTTATTGATAGGATTGGGAAAAATACCTAGAGCTCAAAAGTTGGAGAAATATAGAGTGGAGATCTATATAGCTTTTTGGAGCAATTTGAGCAGGTAGTACAAGAGGCCAACAACCTTACATTTGAATCCAACAAAAGTGCAAGCCTTTGGATTGTTCTTAGATGAGAAAGGAAAACTTGCTTTATCGGCTTGGATACTCTAGAGAAATCACATTTCTGTACACTAAAAATTCTCTTTGTAATGAACTTTGATAAACTAGATATGGGGATAATCTCATTGTATGGCTATCACATTAGGAAGGAGAGAGTATAAAAAACCATGTGGCTAAGGTGTAAAGTCTTTACAAGAGAATCACCTTCATAGAAAGGCTGAGTGGAAAAGTACTAGCAAAGGGCTCTTCACCAAAAGGCATTTGAGATAAGAGAATTTTGCAGGTTTGTGATTAACATCTCAACTATAGATCAATCCAATATTATTGAGACCCTAATGAGGCAATGAGAATTAATGACTTATTTAAAGTGGCAATCAGAGACTAAAAGGGAATATGAACTTCGGAATTCCAATCAAACAAATGCAATGGAGGGCTCAATGTAGCTCATGAAAGTCCTAAAGTAGTCAAAAGCTTCTAGATTGTATGTATAGTGCATACACTATGATAGAGACCATCTACTAGTTGAATGTCCTAGACCAAGTTGAGATGCTCCAATTGCGATAACTTTGGCCACTATGCAATCTAGTCAAGCCCTTAGAAGGCTTTATACCCTACTACACAACCACATGTTCAATCCTAGTGACCTAATAGAGATTCTTCTTACTAGAGAACCCCTCACTTAGCATTTCTATCCTTGCCTAGTCCATGGCCGATCATTCTAAGGGCTGATATCAATCCTTTACGGATACCAAGATCCCCATGGCTAATCATAATATACCCTCCTAATGATTCCTATGTGTAGCTTATCAAATAGCAACACAATGAGAAGGAGTATACAAGTCATTATGTTACTCGTAACAATACTCATGAATTGCTAGCTGATCTTATTTTTGTTGCAAGGATGCAAAAAAGAAAGAAGCATAAAGTATCAAGGAGAAATGGTCTAAGTATTGCCATCAACTTGGGTACATGTCATACAATTTTCCAAGTGGGAAAAAACCTACATTGGAAGATCAAATGAACCTAAGATGCAACAAATGTGGCATGGTTCATATATATTGAAATAGTTTTAGATACTAAGCATCCAATAGTAATAATATTAGATTTACACGGCTTAATATTTTAATTTGAAAGGTCAAGTCCATAAAGATTGACCCTAAAGATGAATATCTAATACCATCTTCATTTCTTTGGGTCAAACTTTTTCCATAGCTTACTTTTTCTCTTTGTTGCAACCTTGCATAAGGTATCCTCCTCTAGGGGGACCTTTTAGTTACATGATCAAATCTCTTAACTATTACAAAACACGGTTTGAGCAAGAAGATAAGACTTAGCTATTGGGAAAAGAAGAAGAACAAGTAGACAATCATGATAACATGAAAGAGACTTGCTTGATTGATTGTTGTGCCAAGTATATTATTTTCTAGCTTTTCAACTATGATGCATTTTCCTCTCTTTATTTATGGGATTTAACACTTTATTATACATTACATGTGACTTTAGCACTACCTCTAGCACCATACATCTTAACACCCCTTGGTGCTAGCTTACCCTATAAATAAATGCACCTAACACCCCCCCCCCCCCTTCACCTACAAGGCTTTTTAGCTCATGCAATGTCAAAAAGAGTGTAGGCAATACAACATTTTAGAAACGAGTTTCATTACATTATTTAAAAGATGATGATTCTTGCACATGGTTGGCTTTTTGATTTCGGTAGTGTTTCTCAATGTGTTTGAATTTATTGCAATTCTTCCACTTGGGTTTTCCTTTGTTTTAGTAGTAGTCTTGCTTCTTGTGTCTAGCTTTCTCACATGTCCTACAAACAATCTTTGAAGATTCCTTGCAATAGAGTGCAATCACGATGGGGTTTAGTGAAGTTTCTTAGGTCGTCTCTTTGAGTTTGATTTCTCACTCATAATGAGATGCTTTCATTGAGTTAAGGTTTTCTATTTAACACATTTCTCAAGGTTGCTAGCACTTGCTTATGTCCTTTGTTGGGTTTTTGAGGAATTAATGCCATTGGTCCAAAATCAATGATATGGCTCAAGATAATTTACATAAATTCTATTTGTTTAATTTTATCAATGGTCATTAAATGTGTGCGAATGCAATGGCATATTCGATAACATTGTTAGAAGTGAGAAGAAAAAGAACATATTCATTATGGGAGAATGTCCACACTATTAAGTAGCACAATAATGGCTTCATCTTCTTCTATGTTTTTATTAATGGAAGTTAGTTGCACCTTTAAGCTTTCAAATTTATTTATAAGTGAAGTCAACGAATCATTAATGTTTAAGTCTATCCTAAAAAGTTGCATTAAAATATTTATCTTATTCTTTTCTTGGGAACCAAAGGTTTTTTTCTAGGCTTCCTTTGATAGGCGAAAAGTGGAATCTTCGCAAGGATGATACACTTTTTTGTACTAATGGCTTTTCAATGAAATAAAAAGGTAAACGTTTGTAATCCCTAGTATGAGATGAAGGATATTGTCTGATAATCCCCATGCTATTGCCCACAATACTTTATTATTTTTCCTTTTCCATGTTGGGTTATCAAGAGCCTCGGGTTCCTCAAATATTTTCCAAAGATATTTTTGCATAGATGATACATGATTTATTTTCCAAGTGTGAAAAGTTTTGCCATGGGTGTATTGATGACTCACACAGTAGTATCTAACTTTGATTATAAGGAATTTTTGAGATTTTACAATGAAAATTGATGAAATTTTACCTTAACAAGCCAAATCTTGCATGAGAAACACACTTTTGAGTTTTTTACAATATATACTTTTTGGTTTGTAGAGATAGCCTTTTGAATAGTGGCATAGACTAGTTTCATATAGTTGTAGTGTGAACACAAAATAGTGAAGAGGAGTGAAATTATAAGAAAATAGAGTGTAGCAAAAGCCAATAATGAACATACGTATAAAAGAGAATAGGCGAGAATATTTTTTTACTTTTTTCACCAAAATAGTACAATTGATGGGCCGAAGTCCCATGTGCTCCTAGAGCTTTGATGATGATCTAAATAGATACTAGATGGAGTGAGATTGTGAGAAAATAAAGTACAACCAAAGATAGCAATGAACACAAGTATAATAGAGAATGGAAAAATAATTTCTCTTTTACCAAACTGATACAATTGATGGCTGAAGCCTTTATCCACATGTGTGTTCCTACAAGCTTCAATGGTGTTCTAGACCAGCATCAGTTCACTTGTTTGAACATCCGTAACATGGCACTATATTTTAGTAGTTCTCCACCACTTAAAAGTGGTGAATAATCACCTTAAAGTAGTGAGCAATCATTTTTATGTGGTTATGGCTTATGGTTCTCCCCACTTTTTATTGGTATTCCACCATTGTAGAGTGCCTAAAATGAAGATAAATGTAGATCATGTTAAAATGCCAATAAATCCATGTCAACAAATGCTTAACATCAAGACATTGGATAAACTTTTGTCCTGCAAGAGTTTCAATCACATAACAATGCAATCATTTCTCACATAGTTGGCTCACATTCCAATCTTTGAAGCCTTTATGATTACTCCCTACAATACCAATGCAAGTGAGAAAACTAAATAATTCAATAGGTTATAGTAGACTCACCTATTTAACACCTCTTTCTTGTAGTCTATTCTTGAAGAATATGGTAGATGGCCTCAAAATTCATGTAGTGCTCCTTGATTTGCTCCTACTACTTCATCACATCCTATCCAACCCACAAGGGTTCCATGGAAAGGAAAAAATGCAAAGAAGAAGGAGAAGAAGAAAGCTGTGGAGAAGAGCTTCTCCAATTAGTCCCTCACATATACTCAATCTCAAACTCACAATCTACCTTCCACCCTCCAAGCTATGGAAGAAGAAGGAGAAGAACAGAAAGAAAGCAAGAAGAGAGAAGATCCTCACTCTCCAAGTCCCTTGCTTACTCACTCTCACACTCTACCTCACTCTCAAGAAGGTACACAATAGGATGAGATAGAAGCAAGGAGAAGGGTTGCTCTCGAGGTTGCACACACAAAAATGAGTTCTTCCATTTGGTTATTAGTCTCTATACATTAGGATTAGGGTTAAGGTTTTTGCAAAACTGGTTGCCACTATTTTTAATTTTTAAGTGGAACTTAAATACTCACACCCTCTAATTGCAATTAAACTAGTCAACTCAACCAATGAACAAGTTCCTAGTGATTGAATATTAAAGGACATAAGTTTGGAATCAAAAAGCATAAGCAACTTAGCAATCATCAAGTCATTGAGCTCATCTCAACCTAATCATCCCATTGGATTAAAACCAAACTTGATGGCAAGTACTCATAAGGAAATGGTGGAAGAAAAGGCTCAATAAAAGAGTAGCTCAATAGATGAGTACCTCAAAGAACCTCATGATCAACTTATGTTACTTATTCATGTGTATGTTCAAGCCAACATTACAATTATAGGTGGAAAGAATGAAAAAGTCCTAGAATTGCAAGTGGCAAGGGAGGAGTAAAAATACATTTTTATGCATTACATGGAGCTTGTAGATGAGCTTGTGAGACACACTCTTAAGGATGAAGCCTAGAGACATTGCTTAGCTCCAACATTGCATATTGAGGATCACCACAAATCAATGGAGGGAGTACAAGAGCTAGAAGAAAGAGAAAAATGGATGAAGTCCATTCAAAATGAGATGGCATACCAATCGAGCCTATGCTTTATTCCAATATGATCCCAACTTCTACTACTGACTTATTCCATTCCATTGCTTTTGTTTATGCATGAATAATAGAAAAAATTCCATGGATACTACAAAAGCATTATATGTGCAACAATTTTAGTGCAGGGGCAAGAATGAGCTATAAACTATGATACAAGGTAAAGGGGTGAGAATCTCAACTTATAGTCAAAATTTCCTAATTCTTTGGAGCTAGATTCAATTACATTTTTCACTCAAGCTTTATCAAGAAAATGCATGATAGCACAAGTGATAAGCAATAGAAGTTGAAGCTTAAAGAGAAGACCAACAAAGTAGCCACACCTATATGTTGCACTCAAGTTTCATCAAGTGAATGCATAATAACTATAATGCATAATGACTATAAGGAAAGGAACATAGTGAAGATAGAGGAAGACTGCAAAAGAAAGTAGAGAAAGAATACAAGGACAAGAGAGAGAAAGAGGAAAGAGGTATGACAAGAAGCCATGAAAGCTATAGAGAAACTTGGAGAGATGAAAGAGACTTGTATTGTTGCTAAATGCCTATGCAAGTGTGACTAGAATATTCCACTTATTTATCAAAATAATATTATCTTTCCCCTTCATTACAATCCATCCCCACCAAAGATTCAGCCTTCAAGAAAGAGAAGAGACAACTTAGTACAAATTGCTTCAAACAATGGAGATGATATGGCACTCTATTTTCAGCATTGTAATAATCTAATAATCTTGAAGAATCTTGAAATAATTGATTGGATTTAGAGTTGATGATTAACTAAGACATATGTACATCCATTTGGAGTCATAAAGTTGAAAACTTGGCCACAAAACCTTCATGAATTAGCTTGTGCAAAAGGTAGATATTGTCATGTCTATTGTAGACCTTGCTACACTAAATCAACCATAATATTTT
The DNA here is from genome assembly GCF_053477565.2 of Lygodium microphyllum. Taxonomy (NCBI): domain Eukaryota; kingdom Viridiplantae; phylum Streptophyta; class Polypodiopsida; order Schizaeales; family Lygodiaceae; genus Lygodium; species Lygodium microphyllum. The sequence goes on from NC_141147.1 coordinate 136,791,202, forward strand.
GTAGGCATTATAATCCAAATCAAGCGTGTTATAGCCCCAAAGAAATCTTGTTTTGGAGTACTTTTAGCCTATATAAGCTTTTTAAAAAATCATTCAGTTAGTATTCAAACTAGTCTAAGATAGCAATCTACTTGCACGTAGTTCACAATGAAACAAAGCCCCAATTTGACTCATTCTTTAGCAAAGATAGCATTTTTAAGATAGGAAAACTCTTCCAAAATGTTTTCAAATCTCCAAACTGATCAAATATCCAAATTGATTGAGATTTTTCTTTTCACACTACCCTATGATGCCTTAGGTATATATTGAATCAAACCCTCTTCATCCATTGGTGGTAGTTCTTTCTAGTATTCCACTTGCAATCCAATGAATGGTTTAAGTTGGCTCACATGAAATCACATGACATACTCATTTCTACCCAGATCAAAAGGTAATTTACTACTTTGGCAACAAGAAATCCATCCAAGCAATCATAAAATTGATCATGGTGATTACTATCCTCAAATTATTTATTTTCAGCATAGCCAATTACAGTCTCTTTTTTATCACCCAAGTCTTCAAGGATAAGCATACTATTCACCTTGGTCTTCTTATGAATAGATTTTACTGCAAGGTTAGACGTGCACTTCTCCCCACACTTATAGAGAATCCCATTTTCCTTCCTTTCCTTGAAGAGATCCATTGATATAACTTGAGATTAGGGAACCTATATATAATTTTATGTTATAGAAAAAGTGGTGAAACTTCTAGTTTAGACTTTAGAAATTGAGGAAACATTAGAATTATTCTAGGAATCTTTTGTGAGGCTCATAAAGAGATAGAAATTTGAAAGTGTTATTTTTATTTTTAAACTCTTAAAGGCAAAGTGGTTTTTATAATAATGTAGCAAAAGCATAGAATGAGATATAGTCAACCATGTTAATGGAAAGAACACATTCCAAAATCTTGATTACATCTTCTTGTAAGGTTTTGATACTATTCTCAATCAACTAATTGATTGGAGTTCTCTTTCATTTGCACTCCTATGTCAACTTATGATTGATACTTCACATCATCTAATTGTGACTTTGTATCCATATACATGATGCCAAGATAATGAATAGTATCCTCCATTGTATCTATGTGAATATTTTTTGAGTAAATTGTGTGCACAAATTTACATGCTTCAATTCTATCTCCTTGTAGCTTTATAAACTTGAGGATTAATATAGATACAATATGTCCTCTTGAATAAAAAAGCATATTCAACCTTACTTCAATGTTCAAATCCTTCTTTCCAATATTCATAGTGTTTATTGACTATGAGATTAAGTTGGAGAGATATCAACCGAGTTACACAATTCAACATAATGAATCTTAGTTTATGGAATAAACAAAGTGAAGAATGCAAGAGAGGTCAAATGAAATCAAGTAGCTGAGTGTGTGAAAAATTAGATAGACACAGATGTCAATGGAAATGGAATAGTTGAGTGTGTAAAGGTAGATTGGATATACACTCATAGACTATTTAGATTGGATGTTACTAAATAATTATGAGCTTAAGTGTGTGAGATATCAAAGGAATTAACAATTTAGCTAAATGAATGTGGGTTTATAAAATGCATAGAAGAATACAAGAGGTTTCAAAGGAAATAAGTATTTTAGTATGTGAAGGTGAACTGGATAAACACTAAGAAGAGAATACAATAGAGCTCTAAGAGAAGTGAAATGAAGCTGAAGAGCTCAAAGAAAAGGGATATCCAAGCATTTTGGAGTTTAGAAAATTCATCTCCAAATATTATTTTTAAAAATAGAAAAAATTAATCAATAGCTTTGTTTATTGACTAGAAGCTAGCATATAAAAAATCCCAAAAATATAAAAAGAAATTATTGGCATTTTAATTTTCTTATTTTATAATAAAAATGAATTGCACCACATCTACTAATCATTTGGTATTCAAAACCATACACCATTCTCATAACTAATCTCTATTTGAATATACAAATTCATTTAAAAAGGGCTATTTAATGATGGGAGAGAATGAATCTTTGCAAATCCTTTTGATAGATAATATCAAAAAGGCAAAACAAGATTGCAAAAGCAGAGAAAGAAGAATATTAATTTAATATTGTTTCCTCCACTTTTCCTTGTTTGAAGGAGGGAAGAGGAAGCAAGCAAATAGAAGAAGATTTAACAACCCCAAAAGAGAGTTCAGCTACTACTAATAGGCCAAAAAGAGGGTTTACTATTTTAGTTGGTATACGTTTTAGTAGTCCAATGTTGGTCTATGCATTATACATTAGGATATTAAAATCCACACCCTTGTTAATGAGAGCATTAGTGAAATGGTCTCATAGCAAACTAGTCTCCATTGTAAGAAGAGGATATTGTACTTAGAGGGCTTGTCAAATAGGAGAAGGGAAAGAGAAAGAGAGAGAAGAGAGCATGTTACTAAATTGATTGCTTATTACACATTCTCTATTTAGTAAATTTATGTCAATAAATTAATGACTCACTTTTCTTTAGGTGTTGATGATGATCTAGCATCGCCATGAGACCATTTAGAGACCAATATTCCTAGTGCATCACTTAATGGGGTGATCAGAGCATTGTGACGGGGATATTGGTATAGGTAGTACAAGTTATGAAGGGGGAAGGAAGTGTTTGCCAAGTGTAAGAGTGTACACAAGAACCAAGGAGTTCCACATAAATGAAGATGGATTGAGTTCTAAGAAGAGGAAGTACATTAGCATTGTGTATATATATTTATGTGTGCATTCGGGGACGCCTGGGAACATTTACTTATGTGTAATGAGCAATGCATTCATCTGGGGTCATCCTCTCCCTTACAAGTCAAGGTTTAAGGTCTTTTCTCTCTTAATGAATTAAGAATAGAAGAAATTCTTTCACTAAAAAAGACAAGAGAGGTAATTCTCTCACTAAGAAAGACGAGAGACGTGATCATCTGGAAGTGAGGAGAGAAGTGGTTTTCCCTTTCTAAGGTTTAAGATGACACAAGATTTTGTGTGGAAGTCAATCTTAAGGTTGAGGCCCAAGACAATCTAATGAACTCTCCTTATATATGGCTCAAGGTGGTTGCATGGACCATAAGTTAAAAGTAGAGTTTCAAAAGTAGATTTTCTTAAAATAGACATGGCGAATCCATTTTAAAATATCTGATGATAGAAAGCCGATTTCTAAAAATGGCCCATTGGGGTTATCAGAAACGTTGAGATCTACAACTTTTGTGTTGGATGTTTTTCCATTCGAGCAACACACAAAGAGATATTCCAACATTGGTGCTGTAGAGTAGGAACTGGAACAGCCACATCTTGCATCAAGATCAACTTTTCCAATCTTGGCACTCAAGAAGAGAAGCTCTTGGAGCCTATAAAAGGGAGGCTCTCCTCGAGTGTGGAGGAGGCGAGGGAAGCATCACTTTGCACGCATGCAAGAGGAGGAGAGAAGGCAGTTCGAGTCTCACAAAGTGCTGCAGAAGCTCTGTTGAAATTAAGCACTAAGAAGAGAGCCCTACACATATTGTGTAGGAGAGACTAAGAGAAATCAAGAAGATCAAAGGAGCCAACTTTTGAGTTGTGCAAGTGCTTGCCGGTTATATACCATACAAGGATCTGTGTAAGTTCAAGCGCACCAACCCTCAAGTTGTGCAAGTGCTATGGAAGCTCTGTTGAAATCAAGCTCCAAGAGGAGATCCCTACACATATTGTCTAGGAGAGAAGGAGAAACTCAAGAAGGATCAAAAGGTGCCAACTTCCATGTTATGCAAGTGTTAGCAGGTTGTATACTGTGCAAAGAACCGTGATCTTGTTCCCAAGATCTACAAGTTAAAAAGTGATTTATGTGTAACGGAGGAGCTTGCTCCTTGTCAATACTATAACTCCACAAGGGGGGAACTAGCCCATCTTCCAGTCCCTAGTGCGTTGTCAATCTCTCTATCTCTCTCTCTTTCTCTCTACATCTTTCTTTTCTCTCATCTGTTCTCCCTCTACGCCAGCATAATATTCACCATATATCTTTTAAGTATATAAGAAGATCGAGCTTGTATCTCAAATCTTATAACAATGGTATCAGAGTAGGTCTATTTGCTTTTCTCAAAGTAAAGATGATCCTTGCAAGAAGAAGGTAAAGATGGCAATTGATGAGTGCTTATAAGTGAGCAATTATAGGCTCAATAGATAGATTATTGCAGCTTGTTGGAGATTCCCGAAGTACATCAATTGATTGATAGCTTAAGGGCAAGGGAAGAAGCTACTTATGAAGGACGGGATTCTCCAAAAGATAGTGATATTGGAGGAAACACCATTGCACTAATTGATGGTGAAGGTGCAAAGCATCCAATTGCTGAGAAGCTTCCTAGAAGGAAGGACTTTCTAGTTAAGAAGAGTAAAAATACCTCACCTCGAGTGAGGCAGATAAGGAGGAAGTCATCTCCCTCAGCAAGCAGCTACTCCCCTGATTACTCAAGTTTCTCCTCCTCCTCATCTTCTAGTTCCTACTCTCTTGGTTCTAAGTCTCGTGCAATTCGCAAACGAACAAAGAGGGACCATAAGAGGAGCAAGCTTAAGAAGACTAACTAAGACTTTCAAGTCTAGGGATAAGGACATAAAGTTTGACTCTTACTGTGGTAAGAGAGATCTTGTTAAGGCATTAGACTTTGTCAGGAAATTTGAAGTTACTTTTTTTTATGGCATTTCTCAGAAAATTCCAAGCTCACGCATGTAGGCATGCACTTGAAAGACACCGCTAGCAATTGGTGGTTGACTCTCATTTTGGAGGGAAGGAAACCTACAACTTGGAAAAAGTTCAAGAGGAATTTTTATGCTTAGTTTTTGCCTCTTGATTTTGAGAATGATGCTAACAAATGAGTGGGATTGGCTAGGCCAAAAAGAGCACGAGAAGGTCACTAGTTATGTGGACAAGTTTTGGTCTACTCTTCTCAAGGTTACTCCTTTCATGGAGATCAGTGATGAAGAGAAGAAAAGGAAGTTTGAAGTTGGCCTACTCCCTTATTTACACAAAACCATGAAGGTGTATCCACATGAAACCTTATCTCGCATGATGGAGTTTGCCATCATAGTTGAAAGTTTACATACACCTGGTACATCTCAAAAGTTGGAGATGAGTTCTTATAGAGCTAGACAAGAGCAGCTCTATGATGCATCAACATGCAAAGCTTCATACATTACTGTTAGGCTCCTCAAGGGGCATTTCTCTATTAAACTTGATGAAAAAATATCTCTAAGGTGAGAATATACATATAAGTAGATGAAATCCATTTGACTGCAAAGCAACTAAACCAAGAAAATGACCATGGAGATTTATAGTAAGAGGGGAATACATAATGCATATCAGAGGAGGCAAGCTTCAAATCCTTTGCAATGGAAACATGTTGTACTCTTGCAAGTAAACCACAGTCTCCAAACCTCTAGTAATATATACCCATGAAAGTTATTTCTATCCATTATACATGCTTATCCTTTGTGTTACGACCATAGATAACCTTAAAAAAATCTTGAGGATGCCATTTATGACTTGCAAATGCCATTAGAATTATTCATCAAGAAGAAACGTATAGTTCTTGGGAGGAAGAAGGCTCTTAAGGAGATGACTACAAGAAAGGGAGGAGTGATGAATATGGAGCATGAATCACTAATGGTGCATTTGTGGCTATGGCTATGGTTGTGTAAGGAAGGAGGAAGTGGAATGATTTGATGGATGGATTCATAGAATCGAGAGGAAAAATGCAAAAAGAAGTTCTTAGAGAAACGTACGAAAAAAGATTTCTTTTACTATGTACAATAGGAAATGAGTTTTTTGAAGAAAAGGGGCCCTTTTGGGTGAGAAGGGGAAACATTTAATTTTTGTCCCCCACTTTTGGATACCCTTTGGTACCCACCTAGCATGGGGCCATGTTGTAAAAGGTAAAAATTAGGGGTAAAGTGGATGTAGGTAGACAAGCCTACTTGTGGTGGATCCAAGGGGGAAAAGGGAGTGGATAAAATAGGCACACCATCCACTCTCCCATCAGTCCACCTCAAATCTCTTGTGATTAGAAGAGTGATTAAATTTTAAGCTAAAGGACAATTATTAGTCCATATTTATTTCCCTTAATGGAATATATTCATGACTAACATGGCTAATGGAGGAGTATGCATAGAGCTCTTAGCTCTAAAAGCCTAAGCATTCTTGTTTGATATTATGAGAAGGATGAGCTCTACTCATGCGTGGTCTATTCTCTTGAGGCACTAGATTTGTTCCTCACTTTTTAAGCGTAACTTGTGATCGAGTATTGATTGGTAGGATCACTTATGTTGTAGCACTATAAGGTAAAGATCCATGCTTCTACTATGACCCTTAGAGAGAAAGACTCTTCTCTTAATATAAATCCTTTAGATCTATCCCTATGCCTATGTTGAGTGAGATGCCAACATGGCATATCTCCTCCATCTTAGAGGTTTGACTAACTAGGTTGATTTTTGAGATAGCAAGGACTATTTCTAGAAAGACCTTCAATTGTGCTGTGCCTGATGAGTTTAATCTCACACAAGTTGAGGGAGGACAATGAGTGTAGAAAGTATGTTACAACATGCTCAGTATCTCTATAGTATTTACATACACAATAGACTCATAAAGAGATCAACATGGTAGTTGAGGAAAAGATGGATACATAAAGTGTAGAAAGTATGTAATGACATGCTCAATATCTCTATAGTATTAACATACACAATAGCCTCATAAAGAGACCAACATGGTAGTTGAGGAAAAGATGGATACATAAAGTGGATGGAGGTGCATTCATAAAGTGGATGGTAAGTGGATTCATAAAGTGAATGATAGGTAGATCCATGATGGTAGATAGGTGAGAAAAAGGTAGATCTATAAAGGACAATGCATGAAGTGAGAGGTTGAAGGATAAGGTTGTTAAGGAGTTGGATGCTAAAGATGATGCATCGATGTCTAGGATATTATATATTCTCCAACCTGGTTCCCCTTAACTCACCACTCACCATGTGGTTCCACTTAACTCACCACTCACCATATGGCCCACATTTACTCACTACCCACATGGTCCATCTAACCCATTGGTCATTAGTCAAGAATATTTCATGGAATATTCTCCAAACACTATATAATCCACTAGGCCATCATATGGAACTATCCTAAGGAATATTCTATAAGTTGTGATAACTTATCACTCGATGCATACCTCTACCTTCATTCTTTCCCACTTAATTCAATGGTCAAGTCCACATAGGCCATCTTATAGCCATTTTGGTCTTTAAGGTTAGACCCCATTTAGTGTCTAAACTGGGAACCTTACCAATGCCAAGTTCTTATCACGCCTTATTTGTATTTGAGGGTATAACATTTGGCATTTGCAACATAGATAAGTGACTGAGAGGTAGGAATTTGGATGACTTCCAACATAGCCCCCACAATGTCCACCCAAAAGTGAACTACTTTTTTGGTCCAAGACTAAGTAAATGAAGATGATATGCTAGTTTATCACTCCCAAGATGCTTGGTAAATATATCAACATAATTTTCCTATGTAGAACAATATTCCATTGCCACAACTCCATTCTTAATGAGCTCCTATGCATAGTGATATTGAATCTCTATATGCTTTGTATATGCATGAAACATAGGGTTCTTTGTAGTTGTCATGCAACTCTACTTGTCACACTTCATGGTTGTTTCCTTTTTTACTATAATTCTCATGTCTTCTAAAATCCTCCTTAGCCAAATTGTTTACAAGCAGTAAATCATGCTACCTTATATCCAACAAGGTAATGCCATTGTAGGTTGCGTCTTGTTAAATCAAGAGAAAACTCCTAGTCTAAGTGTGAAGTAATGCCTAGTCTTATTGATTTATTAAAATCAATATCAACATCCTTTGATGAGAGATTTATATTTATTTCCATGGGTGAAACCATTGCCTTACACTTGGTCATCCCAAATGACTTCAAAATCTCTCTAGTTTACCTACATTTAGAAGTCATTTGGGATGACTAAGTGTAAGGCCAAGTCCTTAAGGCACCTTAATACCCAAGTAAAAACCCCCAAATTTTTCATTTCAAATTCACAACTTAGCACTTCCTTAATCTTTTAAAGCACATGCTTGTGGTCTAATATGATAATCAAGTCATTTGTATATAAAACAATGATCACATAAATTGTGATTGTACCTAAACACATACAAATTAGCATTAGAAGCACTTCTTGTAGACCTAATGCTTTTTGAAAAATCCATCTATCCTTTGATGCCACAACCTTGGGGCTTATTTCAATCTATAAATTGCATTTCTAAGACAAGAAATCTTATTTTCTTGACAAAACACCTCAAATCTTAGTGTGCTAGACTGGACATGTACCTCCTCCTTGAGGTGTCCATACAAGAATGCAAATTTCACATCCATATGGAAGTTTGGCCATTTCTTATGAGGAATAACACTAGTACCACACAATACTGGTCATTCTATTTGTAGATATAAATGTTTTCTAAAAAGTAAAGCCTTCTATTTGTGAGTAGCCTTGTGCTACAAGTTGGGCCTTAACTTTTCCAAAGACCCATCTAATTTATACTTAGTCTATCAAACCCATTTTTACCAATGATTTTCCTATATTTTAGCCAATTAGTCAAGTTTTAAGATTGATTTTTTATGAAAATGTCATAATCTAATTGTATGATAGCTTTCCACTTTGGATTATCCATAGCTTCATCCAAAATTTTAGGCTTCTTTACTTGTCATGGAAAAGGGCTGAGGGTACTTAAATTTGCATATGTACAATTCTTCAAATGGTAATATGCCAATACTTATGTGATGACTTTATTGTAGAAAAATTCAACAAGATGTAGCCATTGATTCCAAGAGGCTTGTGAATCATGAAAAAAATGTCCTACATATACTTCCAACCACTTACTAACTCTTGCAATTTGGCTATCTATTTGAGGATGATTAACATGGTACTTAGAGTCAAGGTAGTGTGCCCATAGAAGCAAAGTCCTTTCCAATCAAAACTCTGTAGAGCGTTAAAAAAAGTCTTAATATATGCATACAACTATAAATACACATGTAGGTGATAAGGAGCTTGGATAGAATACAATTTTTCTTTTGAAACATGGGAGGGAGATAGGGATAGAATACCTTTATTCTTCATTATCTTTACTTTTATATGCATGTTTATTATTATTACAAGGTGTACTTACTAGGCCTTCGACCATTAGCCCTCATCCAACAAACCCCCACTTAAAGGCCGATGTGCCTTTGAGGGAGAATAATTAGTGAAGTTACTATCCGATGTCTATTAGCACTTTGCACTCTGCAAAGTGCTTGGAAGAAGATCTGTAGGAAATCATCCACATGGATCTTGACAAGCTCAATCCACTTATCCTCAAGCAGCTCCCTCATGAAGTGATACTTCACCTTGATCTACTTTGTTTTTGTATGAAAGACAAGATTTCGTGCAAATTGGATGGCACTCTAACAATAGTCAAATATCCCAATAGACAAGTAAGCTACATGGTTTCCTGGTATGTCTTACTGGCTACAATACATTTGGGCTCAAGTGTAGATACTATCGTACATAGCTACAAGCAAGAGACTTGTGAAAGTGCACCTCTAATAAATGTGAAAATAGATCCTATTGTAGACTTCCTAGAGTCCACATTTCTTACAAACCTTGCACCTGCATATCCATGCACATAACTCTAGTGCCATTCAAGTATCTCAATGATTCTTACTTGGGTTTGACATAAAATTTTTAACCACTCTTGATGCACAAGGAATATCTAGATGTGTGGCTATCGTAATATATATCAAGGTACTGACCATAGATACATAAAATATCTTAGTCATTTCAATCTTTCGCTCATCCGACCAGGGTTGCCCTCTTGGCCAATATTAGAATATGGAGGTAACAAACACTCACAGCATGCCCCTTCTCCATGTTGAAATGTTCAAGTACCTCCCCAATATACTCCTTTTAAGATAAATAGAGAATCTTCTTATATTTGTCTCTTATAAAGTATGTGACAAGAATGTGATTTACGTTTTCCAAGTATTTTATGTCAAAGGTTCATGCAATCTTTTCTTCAATGCATCCAATAAAGACTTTCCAATAATAAGCATGCCATCCACATAAAAGATCAAGATCCTAAGCTACCACCTATAGCCTTCCATGTGTGTAGTTGTTTATAGCCTTGAGACCTTGTGAAAGTACCAAACTTATGATACAATTTCCTAGGAGCTTGCTTCGATCCATATAAACTCTCATTGAGCTTAATACCAATTGTTCCTACGTTGTACAACAAAGCCTTCTAGTTGTTGCATATAAATATCCTTATGCAAATCTCCATGTAAGAAAGTTATATTAATATGCATTTGAATAAACCCCGTGTTCTTCTTGGCAACCAATGTAAGCCCTGTATGAAGAGTGGCCATCTTGACTACCTATGAGAAGATCTCATCAAAGTCGATACACTTCTCTTACTTAAATCCTTTGACTATTAATATTGCATTATATGTGGACAACGCATCAGATGGAGACATTTTCAGCATATAACCATTTGCATGGATTCGAATGTATGCTTACCCTTAAGAAATGGAGCCAACTCTTAGGTGGAATTCTTAACTAAAGAGTCCATGTTTGACTACATAGCCTTCTTCCACATAGGACTATCATCCTTGATCATAGTATCATTGCATAAACAAGAGATATGCTATACCTCTATAGTGGTCTAGAGGCTCTTGTGTATTGTCTTAACACCTACTCAGCTTGAGCATTTGGCTAACCCAACTGTCTATATTGCCATATGTGAGGCTAGCCACCTAGCTATGGCACTCTCACCTTAGCATTTCTTGATTATCCTAGCCTTATATCATATGGGACATGGCATACATGCTGCTCATATTGTAGCTATCCATCCTCTTGGAATATCACCCTGTACACCTCAAGGGTCTTTATGGTTTGTTAATGCATCTTCTCCTCATTGAAGATTATATCATGGTTGCACATTTTCCTTGTAGCCTTTGAATCCCATAAGTGGTATCCCATTTCTCCCGAGTCTCTATATCAAAGAAGAATTCATTTCCTTGACTTAGGATCAAGCTTATTCCACTTTTTATACAAAATATGCATATAAGCTTCATAGCCAAACGCATGTAAGTGGTCATAAGAGGATTTCTTGCCAAACGACACCTTCTCAAGAATTTTGTCATGTAATGGTCTATTGGTTGAAAGATTGATTAAGTGAATATCTATCTTAATAGCATTAGCCCAAAATCCACAAGTAAGGCTCGCATTTGATCGCATGCTCCAAAGCCTTTCTTGTATAACACTATTCATCTTTTAAACCACCCCATTTTGAGCTAGGTTTTTAGAAGTGGTCAACTCCCTCTTGATACCCCACATTTCACAGAAGTTCCGGAATATATGAGAAGCATACTCTCCACCATTATTAATCCTTTAGCATTTAAGTTTCTTTTCTAACTAATTCTTAACATAAGCCAATAACATTTGGAATGCATCAAATATATCTCTCCTCTTGCAAATAGGATAAGGCTACACTTTTCTTATAGTATCATCAATGAAGGTGACAAAACTTCTCCCAGTTAAATTGTAGGCATAAGCCTATGCACATCATTATGCACTAATTCTAATGGTTGATATTTCTTCATACCAAGATTCTTCTTAGTAACATTCTAGTTTGCTTTTTGTACGTACAATGTTAACACATCTCAAAATTCAAAAAGTTAAAAGAGGGAGGATACTACAAAAAAACTTTCATTCTTATCATTGACACATGCTAGCATATCTCAAAGAGGCTCAAGAAAATATTAGGAATGTTCATTTCCTTTCCTTTGGCCCAGTTGAAAAATGGACCACACTTATCTACATTGCCGTTGATGGACGGTGGTAAGGAAATGTTGAAGCAAGATTACAGATGTTTGAATGCATGTAGTTAGCAAATCTTAAGCCATATGTTGCAGTTTCATTTTTTCTAGTTCTATCAATCTGTAGTCATGTTGGTCTTGTTGATTTAGGATTTAGGTATTTTGAATCTATGAATAGAGCTCATGGGGGACAAAAACTTCATTGAGGTGTTTGCAAAGGATCTCAATAAAGACGCGGTTGTATTTTTAGCTACAAGAGATTCAAGTTTGGAGAATCAAAGTGCTATTGGTGCAACTATAGTGGGGATGCTAGCAGATCTCAAAGAGGCTCGAGCAAAGATTAGGAAGGTTCATTTCCTTTCCTTTAGTCCGGTTGAAAAATGGACTACACTTAACTACATTGACTTTGATGGACGATGGTAAGGAAATGTTGAAGCAAGATTGCAGATGTTTGAATGCATGTAGTTAGCAAATCTTAAGCCGTCAGATGCAATTTCAAATTTTCTAGTTCTATCAATCTGTAGTCATGTTGTTCTTGTTGATTTGGGATTTGGGTATTTTGAATCTATGAATAGAGATCATGGTTTATGTAGTACACCTATCCTAGATCACAAAAGGAATGGCATAATGTAGGAGTGTGAGGGTCTAGTGGCCATACATGTATCCTATTGGCCTAATGGTAAAAGGATTTCATCCTCAAGATCCTTTGGA